>NC_141538.1:88630000-88860000 GCF_021556685.1 Rattus norvegicus
CTGCCTTTCCACACACCCATACACCCCATCCACTGATGTGGGATATAAAACCATGTGAGGAAATTTGGTAAGGTAGAACAGGTCAAGACCTGGAAACTTGATAGGAACACACCTGAGCTTAGGGGACTCTCAGGTCCCTGCCAGACTTCCGACTTGGAACATGTGTTATGCTTCTTACATAAAAGAGGCATGATATGTGGTCATGTAGGCTCAAGACAGAGGTCTCCATGTTAATGATACCTAGAAGCCCAGAGGGCTTATCTAATATGCTTCCCTTCCTAGACATTCCTCCCTACAAAAGATATTTAATCTCAGGCCCACCCTAAGAAGCGGATTATAGTTTTACCCATCCACTTTCTGCCATGACAATAAACTGTCTCTTTTCATCAAGATCCAGCATGGGAGCCATGGAGAAGGCCTTTGCCTACAGATCCACAGTTTAATATCCTCTCTGTGCTATCAGCTACAACTACCATCAAGCCTGCCTGCTAAACACAGCCCATACCCTCCTCCCGCTTCAGCCCCAACTCTGTTCTCTGCTCTTCTGTGACTCTCATCAGTGCTTGGATGTTCAGAAATCTGAGAACCTCACTGCCCTGGCCTTGTCACTGGTCAAGGAACCCCCAAACCAGCTCAGACTTTCCCATGTCTCAAACTGCTTTCCTACACCTGGAACGATGTCTTGATGCTTCCCTATAACCCAGCACCACGTGGGATAAGTGCAGTCATTTGCCCAGCATTCTGCTTTCCCAAGCAGCCATGTCCAGTGATAGTACAGATGCCTCAACCCTATAACACTGACCTTTCATTTCCCTTCAGAAAACAACAGGCCTTCCAGGGATATCAACTGAACACAGTAAAATAGGATGAAATATTAGAACAAATGCATATCCAGGCTGGACAAGGCTACCCAGCAGGAGAAAAAGGGTCCCAAGAGCAGGCAAAAGAATCAGAGCCACCCCACTCTTTCTGGAATGTTTAATTGATGTTAGGCTATGTAGAGGAAGATAAGTTTGAGTCCCTAAGGTGATGCTTTACAGTTCAACCATTAGGTAGCATATATACTAGAAGTCATGCCTGGTTTCATTAATTGAGTATCCTGATATGGTTATATAAATGGATCTGGGGTTGTAAAATTTTTGACAACACTGTAAATATTCTAAATAATATAAAATTAATTCAATTCACATGTATAATTAATCTGATGATGCTAATATGACATCATTGCAGCCTTGGATCTAGACACATAATGGCCTAAGACATTATGCCACACAGCCTGAAAGAACTGCCTGAACTCAAGACAAATGCTTTCTGTAAACTATAATGTTTTTACTGTACACTGACATTTTTTCTCATACAGAAAGAAAATTGTTTAACTATGAAAAAGTAAAGGCAGTAGTTTCCTAGAATCATATTTTCACCATCTATCAAAAGAAAATATCTTTAGACTATATTGTCTTAGAATCTTTGATTTTAAAATATGTTGTCTGAATTACTGATGCAGTTGCATTAAGAAAATTTCATTGAATTTTGGCTTACAATTAGCATAGAATTTGTAACAATTTCTGTAATGATCCTAAATATACTTTTGTTCATTTATATTTTATTTTTCTGCAAAGTGGTGGTATTCACATTAACAATTGTAAAATCAAAACATCAATCAACCACTGAAGATGCTGTGCATCCTCAGTTTAATTACTCAGCCGAGGTCTAATTCATTCTGCAAAAATGAAAACAAATCCATCTCATTATCATGCAAATTTCCCTCCTTCTTTCATAAATAGTAAAGCTATATGTACAGTTAAAAATGTTCCTTTATTATTTGTACCAACCACTTTTTCAAAATATTTGTCTATTTTATACACATATACGCAAAAGCTCATTTAAAATTTTGTCATGCTAGCAATTAGAAAAATGTTAAGAACCCCTGGTACTAAGTATCCAAAGATGATACCCTGCCCTTTCCAAAAAGCCAAAGAATAGTTCTCTAAAAAATACAGCAGAAGTGTATAATTGGTTCATTTTGATTTGATTAAAACATGCAAACTTAGAAATCTTTTTTGTTCCTGTTCTATTAAGTTCACGTACTACCTACATCTGGAAGGTTTTTTGCTAGACTCCATAGCTTTTTGTTTTGTTTTGTTTTGTTTTGCTTTTTAAACTTTAATGATCAGTTGGAAATCAATATTGTGCTACTAGAAAGGCCTTGAACCTACTCCAAAGCTCCAAGGTGGTAGTGCCAAGGAAAGCACATTTTCTTTGAGAGTCCATCTTTATAGTACTTTTCTGAGAGCTCCAAGAAAATCAGAGGATGAAGTTTTATTTCAAATATTCAAGATCCTATATTAGATATCAAAGTGAAAAAAAAAGTAAGAAGGTAATAACTAAGATGTTACAATCCTACAGTGAGAGAATAATTAGAAACAACAAATACACACCTCTAAGACCATGTTGAATAAAATAAAAGGCAAAAGTAAGAAAATTAATTTATAAGAGAGGACATAAGGATATATTATGGAAGATTGCATTTTCCAGAGGATTTTATTTAGTATTTCGGTGAATTGAAATGGCAGTGCACAGGAAGGAAGTCTAGATGGAGGAAATGGAATCTGCAAAGAATTGTGGAGGGCACAGAGAAGATAATGCAGAGACAGGAGGATGATTGATTGTTATGCAGGAAATGGAAGCTAAGCCAAGGGTTTGCAAAGAAAGTTGGCTTTCATACATAAAAGTACTGGAATCACTTGCTAGAAAGGAGAAACTCTATCCTCTGGTAGATTGGAGAATCTGGGATGCTTTGAGAATGAAGATAACATAGTTTGAAGAGCCCCATTTCACAAAATCTGCTGTCCATAATTCTTAGGCAAGAGGTATTTGTATCCTTTCATTCAACCTCTGTTTTATTATGAAATCTAGAGCGTCCTGATCAAGGAAGAAATGTCTGTCCCCTATTTCATTAGGTACCTAGAGGGAGCATGTGTTCTCATATTTATCATAGCTACCCAAACTACTAAATTAACCATCATCTTTTAATGGGTCTGGCTACATCTGGAGTCATCCAATCAAGAATATTAATGAGCAGCCTTTGATGCCACTGTCTTGCATATTTGGACTATAGATCTGCAGCAGTGATTGCCAGAAACCCAGAAAGCTGGAGCAACAGTGGACATGAGACGAGAAATAAAGTTCCTCAAAGAAATACCCTGAAGAATTTAGGATATGGTAAAATAAATATTCTATGAAAGAGAGGGAAGGGGAAAGTGATGCATTTTCTTTTTATTATTATTATTATTTTATTTTTCAATTTATTTCTTGTATTGGATATTTTTATTTACATTTCAAATGTTATTTCCTTTCCCAGTTTCCCATCCATAAGCCCTCTATTCCTTCCCCTTCCCCTTCTTCTATAAGGATTTTCCCCCCTCCCACCTCCCCACCTTGATATTCCCCTACACTGGGGAGTCCATCCTTTGCAGAACCCAGGGATTCTCCTCCCATTGGTGCCCAAGAAGGCCATCCTCTGCTACATATGCATCTGGAATCATGGATCTGTCCATGTGTACTCTTCAGGTAATGGTTTAATTTATAAGCTCCAGTTGGAAGAAAACAACAGGTGACAGATAGGACCATGAGTCTTACAGCACTATTCTCACCTGTAACTTAGAATATGTTTTCAGAGTAGGGAGCCTACTAATTTCACCTCCTTAAGTCTATCTTCCAAGCTTTTAAACCATAAGTGGGTGACAAATAATCTTTTCCCTAAGAATGTTTCAGTTTCTCCAACAATACCAACCGAGACCATTTCCTCATTTTCCAAGCCTAAAGAAGGGATACAAATTTGGGCACAAACTAATCAATCTAAAAACTAATCAATCCCCTTTGCTATAGTTTGATTTAATTAACATTCGTGGATTTGCATCTGATTTGGATTTGAGCACCTGATCTGTAGAAGGTATCATCACATCATCCTCAAATAGAGATAGCAATATATAAATAAATTAGAAAAGGATCTAGAGATCTTGGTGAACCTCAAACAGAGCTCAAATGCCATAAACAGATTCCAGGAAATTGATAGAGGAAATCATAAACTAGGTTGTAAGAAGTTTCTTGGATCCATCAACCTTCATAGAGTATTCTGATCTGAGGTAGTTTTAATACAACACATGGGCTCAATCTTAATAACAATAACAAGAACATGGAATAGATTTGTAGCAAGAGGAATTGACATTAGTAGAAAGTCAGTGAGAGATAGATGTATTCATAAAATTGTCAAGTTGCACATTTAATCAACAATAGTATAATAACTTGGAATCGTTAATTCTTTTTTTTTTTATTAACTTGAGTATTTCTTATATACATTTCGAGTGTTATTCCCTTTCCCGGTTTCCGGGCAAACATCCCCCTCCCCCCTCCCCTTCCTTATGGGTGTTCCCCTCCCAACCCTCCCCCCATTGCCACCCTCCCCGCATAGTCTAGTTCACTGGGGGTTCAGTCTTAGCAGGACCCAGGGCTTCCCCTTCCACTGGTGCTCTTACTAGGATATTCATTGCTACCTATGGGGTCAGAGTCCAGGGTCAGTCCATGTATAGTCTTTAGGTAGTGGCTTAGTCCCTGGAAGCTCTGGTTGCTTGGCATTGTTGTACTTTTGGGGTCTCGAGCCCCTTCAAGCTCTTCCAGTTCTTTCTCTGATTCCTTCAATAGGGTACCTATTCTCAGTTCAGTGGTTTGCTGCTGGCATTCGCCTCTGTATTTGCTGTATTCTGGCTGTGTCTCTCAGGAGAGATCTACATCCGGTTCCTGTCGGTCTGCACTTCTTTGCTTCATCCATCTTGTCTAATTGGGTGGCTGTATATGTATGGGCCACATGTGCGGCAGGCTCTGAATGGGTGTTCCTTCAGTCTCTGTTTTAATCTTTGCCTCTCCCTTCCCTGCCAAGGGTATTCTTTTTCCTCATTTAAAGAAGGAGTGAAGCATTCACATTTTGATCATCCGTCTTGAGTTTCGTTTGTTCTAGGGATCTAGGGTAATTCAAGCATTTGGGCTAATAGCCACTTATCAATGAGTGCATACCATGTATGTCTTTCTGTGATTGGGTTAGCTCACTCAGGATGATATTTTCCAGTTCCAACCATTTGCCTACGAATTTCATAAACTCGTTGTTTTTGATAGCTGAGTAATATTCCATTGTGTAGATGTACCACATTTTCTGTATCCATTCCTCTGTTGAAGGGCATCTGGGTTCTTTCCAGCTTCTGGCTATTATAAATAAGGCTGCGATGAACATAGTGGAGCACGTGTCTCTTTTATATGTTGAGGCATCTTTTGGGTATATGCCCAAGAGAGGTATAGCTGGATCATCAGGCAGTTCAATGTCCAATTTTCTGAGGAACCTCCAGACTGATTTCCAGAATGGTTTTACCAGTCTGCAATCCCACCAACAATGGAGGAGTGTTCCTCTTTCTCCACATCCTCGCCAGCATCTGCTGTCACCTGAGTTTTTGATCTTAGCCAATCGCACTGGTGTGAGGTGAAATCTCAGGGTTGTTTTGATTTGCATTTCCCTTATGACTAAAGATGTTGAACATTTCTTTAGGTGTTTCTCAGCCATTCGGCATTCCTCAGCTGTGAATTCTTTGTTTAGCTCTGAACCCCATTTTTTAATAGGGTTATTTGTTTCCCTGCGGTCTAACTTCTTGAGTTCTTTGTATATTTTGGAAATAAGGCCTCTATCTGTTGTAGGATTGGTAAAGATCTTTTCCCAATCTGTTGGTTGCCGTTTTGTCCTAACCACAGTGTCCTTTGCCTTACAGAAGCTTTGCAGTTTTATGAGATCCCATTTGTCGATTCTTGATCTTAGAGCATAAGCCATTGGTGTTTTGTTCAGGAAATTTTTTCCAGTGCCCATGTGTTCCAGATGCTTCCCTAGTTTTTCTTCTATTAGTTTGAGTGTGTCTGGTTTGATGTGGAGGTCCTTGATCCACTTGGACTTAAGCTTTGTACAGGGTGATAAGGATGGATCGATCTGCATTCTTCTACATGTTGCCCTCCAGTTGAACCAGCACCATTTGCTGAAAATACTATCTTTTTTCCATTGGATGGTTTTGGCTCCTTTGTCAAAAATCAAGTGACCATAGGTGTGTGGGTTCATTTCTGGGTCTTCAATTCTATTCCATTGGTCTATCTGTCTGTCTCTGTACCAATACCATGCAGTTTTTATCACTATTGCTCTGTAATACTGCTTGAGTTCAGGGATAGTGATTCCCCCTGAAGTCCTTTTATTGTTGAGGATAGCTTTAGCTATCCTGGGTTTTTTGTTATTCCAGATGAATTTGCAAATTGTTCTGTCTAACTCTTTGAAGAATTGGATTGGTATTTTGATGGGGATTGCATTGAATCTGTAGATTGCTTTTGGTAAAATGGCCATTTTTACCATATTAATCCTGCCAATCCATGAGCATGGGAGATCTTTCCATCTTCTGAGGTCTTCTTCAATTTCTTTCCTCAGTGTCTTGAAGTTCTTATTGTACAGATCTTTTACTTGCTTGGTTAAAGTCACACCGAGGTACTTTATATTATTTGGGTCTATTATGAAGGGTGTCGTTTCCCTAATTTCTTTCTCGGCTTGTTTCTCTTTTGTATAGAGGAAGGCAACTGATTTATTTGAGTTAATTTTATACCCAGCCACTTTGCTGAAGTTGTTTATCAGCTTTAGTAGTTCTCTGGTGGAACTTTTGGGATCACTTAAATATACTATCATGTCATCTGCAAATAGTGATATTTTGACCTCTTCTTTTCCGATCTGTATCCCTTTGATCTCCTTTTGTTGTCTGATTGCTCTGGCTAGAACTTCAAGAACTATATTGAATAAGTAGGGAGAGAGTGGGCAGCCTTGTCTAGTCCCTGATTTTAGTGGGATTGCTTCAAGTTTCTCTCCATTTAGTTTAATGTTAGCAGCTGGTTTGCTGTATATGGCTTTTACTATGTTTAGGTATGGGCCTTGAATTCCTATTCTTTCCAGGACTTTTATCATGAAGGGGTGTTGAATTTTGTCAAATGCTTTCTCAGCATCTAATGAAATGATCATGTGGTTCTGTTCTTTCAGTTTGTTTATATAATGGATCACGTTGATGGTTTTCCGTATATTAAACCATCCCTGCATGCCTGGGATGAAGCCTACTTGATCATGGTGGATGATTGTTTTGATGTGCTCTTGAATTCGGTTTGCCAGAATTTTATTGAGTATTTTTGCGTCGATATTCATAAGGGAAATTGGTCTGAAGTTCTCTTTCTTTGTTGTGTCTTTGTGTGGTTTAGGTATAAGAGTAATTGTGGCTTCAAAGAAGGAATTCGGTAGGGCTCCATCTGTTTCAATTTTGTGGAATAGTTTGGATAATATTGGTATGAGGTCTTCTATGAAGGTTTGATAGAATTCTGCACTAAACCCGTCTGGACCTGGGCTCTTTTTGGTTGGGAGACCTTTAATGACTGCTTCTATTTCCTTAGGAGTTATGGGGTTGTTTAACTGGTTTATCTGTTCCTGATTTAACTTCGATACCTGGTATCTGTCTAGGAAATTGTCCATTTCCTGAAGATTTTCAAATTTTGTTGAATATAGGTTTTTATAGTAAGATCTGATGATTTTTTTGAATTTCCTCCGAATCTGTAGTTATGTCTCCCTTTTCATTTCTGATTTTGTTAATTTGGACACACTCTCTGTGTCCTCTCGTTAGTCTGGCTAAGGGTTTATCTATCTTGTTGATTTTCTCAAAGAACCAACTTTTGGTTCTGTTGATTCTTTCTATGGTCCTTTTTGTTTCTACTTGGTTGATTTCAGCTCTGAGTTTGATTATTTCCTGCCTTCTACTCCTCCTGGGTGTATTTGCTTCTTTTTGTTCTAGAGCTTTTAGGTGTGCTGTCAAGCTGCTGACATATGCTCTTTCCTGTTTCTTTCTGCAGGCACTCAGCGCTATGAGTTTTCCTCTTAGCACAGCTTTCATTGTGTCCCATAAGTTTGAGTATGTTGTATCTTCATTTTCATTAAATTCTAAAAAGTTTTTAATTTCTTTCTTTATTTCTTCCTTGACCAGGTTATCATTGAGTAGAGCATTGTTCAATTTCCACGTATATGTGGGCATTCTTCCCTTATTGTTATTGAAGACCAGTTTTAGGCCGTGGTGGTCCGATAGCACGCATGGGATTATTTCTATCTTTCTGTACCTGTTGAGGCCCGTTTTTTGACCAATTATATGGTCAATTTTGGAGAAAGTACCATGAGGAGCTGAGAAGAAGGTATATCCTTTTGCTTTAGGATAGAATGTTCTATAAATATCCGTTAAGTCCATTTGGCTCATGACTTCTCTTAGTCTGTCTACATCACTGTTTAATTTCTGTTTCCATGATCTGTCCATTGATGAGAGTGGGGTGTTGAAATCTCCCACTATTATTGTGTGAGGTGCAATGTGTGTTTTGAGCTTTAGTAAGGTTTCTTTTACATATGTAGGTGCCCTTGTATTTGGGGCATAGATATTTAGGATTGAGAGTTCATCTTGGTTGATTTTTCCTTTGATGAATATGAAGTGTCCTTCCTTATCTTTTTTGATGACTTTTAGTTGGAAATTGATTTTATTTGATATTAGAATGGCTACTCCAGCTTGCTTCTTCTGACCATTTGCTTGGAAAGTTGTTTTCCAGCCTTTCACTCTGAGGTAGTGTCTGTCTTTGTCTCTGAGGTGTGTTTCCTGTAGGCAGCAGAATGCAGGGTCCTCGTTGCGTATCCAGTTTGTTAATCTATGTCTTTTTATTGGGGAGTTGAGGCCATTGATATTGAGAGATATTAAGGAATAGTGATTATTGCTTCCCGTTATATTCATATTTGATGTGAGGTTATGTTTGTGTGCTTTCATTCTCTTTGTTTTGTTGCCAAGACGATTAGTTTCTTGCTTCTTCTAGGGTATAGCTTGCCTCCTTATGTTGGGCTTTACCATTTATTATCCTTTGTAGTGCTGGATTTGTAGAAAGATATTGTGTAAATTTGGTTTTGTCATGGAATATCTTGGTTTCTCCATCAATGTTAATTGAGAGTTTTGCTGGATACAGTAATCTGGGCTGGCATTTGTGTTCTCTTAGGGTCTGTATAACATCAGTCCAGGATCTTCTGGCCTTCATAGTTTCTGGCGAGAAGTCTGGTGTGATTCTGATAGGTCTCCCTTTATATGTTACTTGACCTTTTTCCCTTACTGCTTTTAATATTCTTTCTTTATTTTGTGCGTTTGGTGTTTTGACAATTATGTGACGGGAGGTGTTTCTTTTCTGGTCCAATCTATTTGGAGTTCTGTAGGCTTCCTGTATGTCTATGGGTATCTCTTTTTTTAGGTTAGGGAAGTTTTCTTCTATGATTTTGTTGAAGATATTTACTGGTCCTTTGAGCTGGGAGTCTTCACTCTCTTCTATACCTATTATCCTTAGGTTTGATCTTCTCATTGAGTCCTGGATTTCCTGTATGTTTTGGACCAGTAGCTTTTTCCGCTTTACATTATCTTTGACAGTTGAGTCAATGATTTCTATGGAATCTTCTGCTCCTGAGATTCTCTCTTCCATCTCTTGTATTCTGTTGGTGAAGCTTGTATCTACAGCTCCTTGTCTCTTCTTTTGGTTTTCTATATCCAGGGTTGTTTCCATGTGTTCTTTCTTGATTGCTTCTATTTCCATTTTTAATTCCTTCAACTGTTTGATTGTGTTTTCCTGGAATTCTTTCAGGGATTTTTGCGATTCCTCTCTGTAGGCTTTTACTTGTTTATTAATGTTTTCCTGTGCTTCCCTAAGTGTGTTCAGGTCTTTCCTGAAGTCCTCCAGCATCATGATCAAATATGATTTTGAAACTAGATCTTGCTTTTCTGGTGTGTTTGGATATTCCATGTTTGTTTTGGTGGGAGAATTGGGCTCCGATGATGGCATGTAGTCTTGGTTTCTGTTGCTTGGGTTCCTGCGCTTGCCTCTCGCCATCAGATTATCTCTAGTGTTACTTTGTTCTGCTATTTCTGACAGTGGCTAGACTGTCCTATAAGCCTGTGTGTCAGGAGTGCTGTAGACCTGTTTTCCTCTCTTTCAGTCAGTTATGGGGACAGAGTGTTCTGCTTTCGGGCGTGTAGTTTTTCCTCTCTACAGGTCTTCAGCTGTTCCTGTGGGCCTGTGTCTTGAGTTCACCAGGCAGCTTTCTTGCAGCAGAAAATTTGGTCTTACCTGTGGTCCCGAGGCTCAGGTTTGCTCGTGGGGTGCTGTCCAGGGGCTCTCTGCAGCGGCAGCAACCAGGAAGACCTGTGCCGCCCCTTCCGGGAGCTTCAGTGCACCAGGGTTCCAGATGGTCTTTGGCTTTTTCCTCTGGCGTCCGAGATGTGTGTGCAGGGAGCAGTCTCTTCTGGTTTCCCAGGCCTGTCTGCCTCTCTGAAGGTTTAGCTCTCCCTCCCACGGGATTTGGTTGCAGAGAACTGTTTATCCGGTCTGTTTCCTTCAGGGTCCGGCGGTGTCTGTGGCAGGGGTCCTGCTGCTCCTGGGCCCTCCCCCACGGGAGCCCAGAGGCCTTATACAGTTTCCTCTTGGGCCAGGGATGTGGGCAGGGGTGAGCAGTGTTGGTGGTCTCTTCCGCTCTGCAGCCTCAGGAGTGCCCACCTGACCAGGCGGTTGGGTCTCTCTCTCACCGGGTCTGGGAGCAGAGAGGTGCTGCGGGCCGGGATCGGAATCGTTAATTCTTAAACTCTGGCTAATACCTCAGCAGAAAAAGGAAAAGTCAAAAGATGGAAATAGTTTCTAATATGTGATGATCTATTTGGATTTTGCCATAACAAGAAACAAAAAATATGGAAATAGCTCTTAATTTTTAAATCATCCCCTAAAATTCTCTTCTCTGGCACCATGGATCAACCTGCCTGCCATCCTGCCTTCAATTCATATCAGAGTCACTTCCTATAGAAGCAAGGTTGGCAAACCTTGAGCTTCTTCTAGGATCACATGCTGCATTTAAGAACAGGCTGAGAATTTCACAAAATGTAGCTTATTTGACAAGGCTTTAGAATGGATGGCAGTTAGAAAAGGTTGGGAGTGAGCCCCCACCAACTTACCCAAGCCCAAGAATTCCATGCTCAAGAAATAATAAATCTTACAGGACATTGAGAATAGAGGCCACTCGGATCCCAGACTCCCATGCTGCCCCTTTGCATCTTACTGTTATGTGCTCAGCCATCCTTCTAAGGCCTCCTCTCTGCTTTTCCTTCTCATTTTCCTACACAAGGTTGCTTCAAAAGGGAACTAGACTCCTAGAAATCAAGCCAGGGAATAACCTGACTATTTTTTGCTGAGAAGTAATAATTATGGCCCTGGAAGGATGCAATCTGCATACATTATTGCAAGTTATGCCAACAGAATGTCAACATTTGTGTCAGGAGGAGTCTGGAGCAGCAATTACTCCCAGTCTTGGTCTGGCTTTCTGAGCCAGAGTTGGCAATGCTAATTGCAGGGGAGGAAAACTAGAGGGAGGGAAGGTTATATAAGGGGAAACAGAAGAGGAACCAAAAACTTGAAGGTCAGAAAGCAGTGGAGACAGACAACAATGCAGACTATCTGAATTATAGAAATCATTGGGATGGAACAATTTTAAGATGGCCAGGGGTATTAGATGTAGTCAATTCTTTTTTTTTTTTTTGGTTGGTTGGTTTGGTTTAATCCTAAATTTTTCCTTTTCCCTTTAAATATAGTCTGCATTTAAAATTGTCAAATTTCTTTTTTAAAGAAAGCAGGAGCAGGATAAATACCATCACTGCACCCACCTGTGCCTTGTTGTAACTGTTGAGCATCCACACACCAAAAACCACAATACAGCTTCTAAATTCAACCCCTGTGAAAAAAGTAACAGATAAGTATAACGAAGCAAGCTAACTATGAAAACATACAAACTTATCACTGCTTGAGATGGCAAAAATAGAAGAAAACGGCAGAATAAAAGGTGCTGTTTCTTGAAGGACTTTCAGCACTGATTTAAGGGATGGCTGAGGAAATAAGAGGGGGTAGGGTGCTTAGATGAAGCAAGTAAATTTATGTGGAAAATAAAAGAAAAACATCACCATTTCTAATATTCAATGAGAACTAAATGTAAGCACAGCCGGAATTTGAAACAATGTAGAAATACATAGCTGGTGAGTCAATCTGCTAACTATTGATAGTTAAAAGACATTGATACTTATCTTTATTTCTGCTTCTGCCCACATGAGAAGTCATTGAGTCATTTCTAGATACATTACAAGAAATAGCTTCTTCAAAATCCACACAATATTATTTCACAATTTTATTCTGTCAGAAACTATTTAAAATAGTTGAAAGGTACCCAAAGATGTACACAGGGGGGAAAAGATACAAATATGTATAACCTTCTAGATCACAAGTTCTATTTTTTTATATCATGCAGTTTCCAAACAATTTCTCAAAAGAGGTTTTGTTTTCTCATTACAAATAAAATGACTTAATTGGTCCAAAGAAAAGGAATCAAGTCACATCTTGTTGAAAGCATCTTTCTCTATAAGAAATAGATGGTGAGACATTAAGCCTACACAAACGTAGCATTTGCTTTGGAAGTAGATTTGGGTTGTAAAGGAGTAACTGGGAAGCTAAGGTATTTATACATATGGACCATTCAGATTTATCCTGTGAAGTTCTACTCAAGTCTGTAATAGATGCTATACCTATCTTACATGGTAGGCTATGTGGGAATTTAAACAGGAGTATGAACAATCGGACAGGAAAGATCCATGGGACAAATAGTTATACCTTAGAACTCAGACAAAAGATGGAGAAAAGATTCTTTTTTTTATCTTTATTAACTTGAGTATTTCTTATTTACATTTCGATTGTTATTCTGCTTCCCGGTTTCCAGGTCAACATCCCCCTACCCCTTCCTCAACCTCTATATGGATGTTTCCCTCCCCATCCTCCCCCCATTACTGCCCTCCCCCCATCAATCACGTTCACTGGGGGTTCAGTCTTGGCAGGACCAAGGGCTTCCCCTTCCACTGGTGCTCTTACTAGGCTATTCATTGCTACCTATGCGGTTGGAGCCCAGGGTCAGTCCATGTATAGTCTTTGAGTAGTGGCTTAGTCCCTGGGAGATCTGGTTGCTTGGTATTGTTGTTCATATGGGGTCTCAAGCCCCTTAAGCTCTTTCAGTCCTTTCTCTGATTCCTTCAACGGGGGTCCTGTTCTCAGTTCAGTGGTTTGCTGCTGGCATTCACCTCTGTATTTGCTGTATTCTGGCTGTGTCTCTCAGGAGAGATCTACATCCGGTTCCTGTCAGCCTGCACTTCCTTGCTTCATCCATCTTATCTAATTGGGTGGCCGTATATGTAAGGGTCACATGTGGGGCAGGCTCTGAATGGGTGTTCCTTCTGCCTCTGTTCTAAAGTTTGCCTCCCTATTCCCTGCCAAAGGTATTCTTGTTCCCCTTTTAAAGAAGGAGTGAAGCATTTGCATTTTGGTCATCCTTCTTGAGTTCATGTGTTCTGAGCATCTAGGGTAGTTCAAGCATTTGGGCTAATATCCACTTATCAATGAGTACATACCATGTGTGTTTTTCTGTGATTTACCTCACTCAGGATGATATTTTCCAGTTCCATCCATTTGCCTGTGAATTTCATAAAGTCATTGTTTTTGATAGCTGAGTAAATATTCCATTGTGTAGCTGTACCACATTTTCTGTATCCATTCCTCTGTTGAAGGGCATCTGGGTTCTTTCCAGCTTCTGGCTATTATAAATAAGGCTGTTATGAACATAATGGAGCATATGTCTTTGTTATATGTTGGGGCATCTTTTGGGTATATGCCCAAGAGAGGTATAGCTGGGTCCTCAGGTAGTTCAATGTCCAATTTTCTGAGGAACCTCCAGACTGATTTCCAGAATGGTTGTACCAGTCTGCAATCCCACCAACAATGGAGGAGTGTTCCTCTTGGACAAAAGATTCTTAATTAATAACCCATTGGGTCTGATGAGCAGAATCTCTAATGGCATCCTATCTGCTATGCACTCCTTCAGGACCTTCTGGGCCAGCAGCCTATGAACCTGGAAGCAGACATCTGTGATACAATGTTCCTACTGTCTTGGTTGACACATCGTGATTAGTTTCTGTCCCTTGAACTTGGGTCCATTTCTCCCAAGGATATGTTTTTCAATTCTTCAAAGAGAGTGGCAAGTGGTAAGTAAAGGCTTTATCCTGATCAGTAACTGACTCAAGTGGGGTCAGGATGTTGACTTAGAAAATTACTGTTTTCCTAGAGTCTAAATAAATCTAGTACCAGACTCAGGTCTTTCAGGTTTAGAGAATTTAATTTAGAGAAATTGATTTATCCATTGTGAACAGGTGGACTCTATAAAGTATTTTTGGACAGGATTTATAGCCATTTTCTCCCCGCCAACATGATTTCATAAAAATGTTCCATGGTTGCAAGTCCATTCCCTATCACACAGTGCTTATGTCATGAGATAAAAGGAATGAAAGTGGCATCCTAATTGCCGTGTGAAACTGTTGTCATGAATGACAAAGAGAAGGGGGGCAGTTAAGTGCAGCCACCCTCTTGAGAGACCAAAGATTCTTTCCTTCAGGCAGTTTGCAGTTTGGCTTTCATTACTCTTATGCCTGCTATGAATCATTGCCACAACTAAAGGCAAGAGAAAGTAAATAAAAAGAGCAAGATAAGTACAAGTCCCCCTACTGATTCCTTTCTCTTTTATATACATATGGGAGCATTGACATAAAATAAAGTAAATGTTTAGAGAATTGGGACAAAGATTTGAACTGTAGATGGAAAGTTAGATGATCTGTAGGTAATGAGACCATTGAGGTTATTACAGAAACAGGATAATTAATGTGTATGAGGGGTAAGGTATAATCACACACACACACACACACACACACACACAAACACACACATATACACACACACATACACACACACTGTTGTTCATGTATGTTTATTTATCTGTGTCATTATGAATGTGTTTGCACAGGTGTGTGATTATGAAGTCTACCTGTTGATATTGGCTGTCTTCCTTGATCACTAACCACTTAGTACATTGAAGCAGAATCTCTCCCTTAAAGATGGCTCATAGGTTCATCTAGTCTGGCTAGCTGCTTTGCTCCAGAAATCCCTTCTCCAGCTTTTGCACTGATTGGTTAGAGGAGACAGGCAGTCACACCTGCCTAACACTTACATCGATATTGAGTGCTTCACTTTCAGTCCTCATACTTATACATCAAACATTTTAACCAATGAAAGAGTTGGCCAACTCTTCAACCTCTCAGAAAGAATTGGAATAGCTACCCAAAGCCAAAGTCATCAGAAGGACAAATTGTTAACAAATTTTTATTCTGCAAAGGTTAAAATAGTAAACATCTAAGGTTTTGGAAGTCATATGACCTATGTTATAATCTGTCAGCCATGCCACTATAGTGTGAAATTAACTGTAGGGAATATATAAATAAATGAAAACACAGTTATCATCTGAAGTAAACTATGGAAAGGAATGTCATCAGGTAGTTGAAGGATAATGGGAATGTATTGTTGGGACTGCTCACATCCGATCTTAGTGGAACAGGGAACAAATAGTAGACAAGAAGGAGTCAAGCTATAGACCATTGAGTTAGTCCGCTAATGACATACCTCATCCAGTGAGGTTACATCTTCTAACAGTTCCAAAGTCACACAAAGTATATTCTAATAATGAAGATGGTAGATATCTGCCCAGCTCTTGTGCTGTTTAAGGCTTATTATAAATATAAAGGTTGTCTGTGTTTTTTCTCCAGGAACTAAATGATCAAAGGCTCAGTAGAAACCTCAGGTAGGGATTGAATAATTTCTACAACGGGTGAGTAGATGTTTAAGCATATTTACTTATATGGAAAGACATTTCACATTCAAAGCATAACAGATCATCACAGGATCCAATTCAACCTCTGGAATATATCTCTGAGGGAATCAGCCATTGAATTGAACAGAGAGAGAGAGAGGTAAATTCATAAACATTCATGAATTGTGTATTAGGAGCAGTCCTGTCAAAGGACATATCTCTGACAGGTCTTACTATGTAAGAGAGGAATTCTTACTAGTCCATTGCAGTCTGACTTCTAGCAAAAAAGAATTTCCCATACTGTCTCTAGGTTAGAAATGGCTTTGTGATTTACTTTATCTCTTAAATTGTGAGCATATGCATATGACAAGCTCTATTTCTAAAAATAGACTGTTTTACCATGTTGACAAAGTCTCCACAGACATGAGAGCATATGCCAAAATGGGCATGCTATAGGCTGGAAGTCGGTGTATGAGGACCCTGTGGGGGAGCATTCTGGCAACTCTACACTTAACTATATGCAGATGTAAAAAATAATTAAGGCAATGAGAGTATGACAAACTTTGATGTCATTACTACTGTATAACTTTGTCAATGTCATTGGTAGGAAAAATGAAGGCGAGACTAGAATCAGTACCTCAACAAGGATGTATAACAAAAATAAGGAGGCATGGCAACCTTGATCTTTATGTCTCCAAGATTTCGTTCTACCCCCCAATGAAAAACATTAAATATAAGGGCATATGCATGTGTCCCTAAATATACTGATAATTGTTGTTGAAATGTGCTTTACATTAGAGAAGAAAATCTTTACCATACCCTCCAAAGACTCATGTCTTCTTTGCTATCCATTATATAAACAAACTCAAGGGAAAAAATCACATGATCATTTCATTAGATGCTGACAAAATATTTGACAAAATACAACAGACCTTCATGTTAAAAGTATTGAGATCGGGATTTCAAAGTCCATACCTAAACACAATAGAAGCAATATGCAGCAAACCAACAGTCAATATTAAATTAAATGGGGAGATACTTGAAGCAATCCCATGAAAGTCAGGGAAAAGGCAAGACTGCCTACTCCACCCTTATCTATTCAATATAATATTTGAAGTTCTAAACCACTCTTGGGCATATACCCAAAGATTCCTTAACATGCCATAGGGGCAGGTGTTCCAGTATATTCATAACAATCTTATTTGTTATATCCACAACTTGGAAAAAACATAGGTGTCCCATAACAGAAGAATGCACACAGAAACTGTGGTTCATTTACACAATGGAATATTATTTAGCTATTAAGACTGAGAACATTGTAAGTGTGCATGCAAATGGTTGAAATAGAAAATATCTTAAGTGAGATGATTCAGAATGAAAATGACATGCACAGTATGTATTCATGTATAAGTGGATATTAGCCAATAAAGTACAGAATATTTAGGATACAGTTCAAAGAACTCAGGAAGATTATCAAACAGAAGGGCCTAAGTGAGGATGCCTCAGTCCCACCTGGAAGGGAGAAGAAAGCAGTCATAGGAGGAGAAGGAGAGAGGAACCTGTGCGGGAGAGGGAGTAGGAATGGGAAAAGGTGAACATGAACATGTGCTGAGAGGAGGGGAAGAACTGAAGTGAAGCCCTGAGAGCCAGGAGAAAGAAGGAAACAGGCAACCTCTGGAGGTAGGTGGCTGAGGGACCCTCTAGAATGTACCAGAGACCTGGGAAGTGAAAGAATCTCAGAATTCAAAAGGGAGGGACCTTAGATTAAATGCCCAACAGTTGGTAGACAGAACTTATAGAGTCCACCTCCAGTAGAAATTAAGGAAATCAAATAGAGTAATGGTGTTGCCATCGCACAGTTAAAAACTGACCCAGAATTGTCCAAGTCTAAAAGCACTGCAGGGGAAAAAAATGGAGACTAGACTGAGGGAAATCAGGTCCAGTGACCGACCCAAATTAGGATCCAGCTCAAGAGGGGGCTCCAAGGCCTACCACTATTACTGATGGTATGGTATGCTTACAGACAGGGGTCTAGCATGA
The DNA here is from genome assembly GCF_021556685.1 of Rattus norvegicus. Lineage (NCBI taxonomy): Eukaryota > Metazoa > Chordata > Mammalia > Rodentia > Muridae > Rattus > Rattus norvegicus. Next base: position 88,647,924 of record NC_141538.1, read on the forward strand.
CTGCCCTCCAAGAGGCCCAACTAGCAGCTGAAAGAGTCAGAGGCAGATAATTTTGCCCATCAATGTACAGAAGTTGGACAGCCCTGTGGTTGAGTTAGAGAAAGGCTGGAAGAAGTTGAAAAGTAGGGTGACTAGCCATCTCAACTCACCTGGACCCCCTATATGTATCAGACATTAAACCACCAACCAGGCAACATACAGTAACTGATATTAGGCCCCTGAATCATATACAGAAGAGGATTGTCTGGTTTGTCCTCACGGAGAGAAGGCAACTAACCCTTGAGACACTTGAGACCCCAGGGAGTGGGGAGGCTCGGTATGTGTGGGGGAGATATCCTCTGGGAGACAGGAGAGGGTAGAAATGGAATGCGGAACTGTGGGAAGAGGGTCTGGAGAGGTACAATTACTGTAAAAGAGTAAAAGAAATTTTTGAAAAAAGCTATTCACATGTGTCCATAAATATAATAATATTGTTTTGATATGTACTTTACATGAAAGAAAAAGTCTTTATTTTTACCAAGGACCATAAAAGTTTAAGTTTTCTTTGCATATTTTCTACCTTTTTTTTTCATTTGACCTATTCAGGCTTTCTGTCGCCAAGTTCTTGCAACCCTGCTTTCATTTCAACTTCTTGGTTCATCATCATCTGTCTTAGGTATGTAGTAGAGACTTTCATTCATGATGACACTGACGCTCCTTATATAAGTCTCAGTTTAATGCTCTTTTCCGTAGAAATGCTTGCTCAAGGCCATACAGAATGCCCCTATTGAAATCTCTACATTGAATAAAAAACAGTATTAATTCTTTATTTATTTCTGGGATTGTATACATGTTAGGTTAATTTTTTGTGTGACTTACCCAAAGGGGATAGAACATTGTAATTTTTCTCTTTAACTGCACCTAGCCCAAAGCATAGTGCATATTAGCTGCTTATCAATAATGTGATACTCCATGTCAAATTTCACACTTTCCATCCACATAATTGCAAAGATGCTGGATTTCCAAATCCAGCTTGTTATCTATTAACTGTGTAGATCCAAGGAGGCATAAGCCAGCACATAGTGATCTACTCACGTAAGACTAGCAATAGCTTCTTTGATGAGCTAGAGATTTTCATGGTCTGGACTCTACCATCAGATACAAAATATGGAGTTCCACATAAAAAAACATCTAGCACGTGAGATAGTCTGAGTGGATAAAGTACTAAGGCGTTACTTTTATGACAAACAACTCCATATCTGTTTTCACTCGATATCTATTTAAGGCATCACTAACCACTTATTGATTTTTTAAAAGACCATACTAATTGAATGAAAAACTAGTTCAAAAGACAAAACAAGTTATGATGAAAATAAATCCAGACTCAGAATCATTGTCATAGATTTTCTATGTGTCACTGGTGAATAAAAGTAAGTCCTCTGGAGTGATGATGATGATGGTGATGATGACGACAACAATGACACCGTGTGTGTGTGTGTGTGTGTGTGTGTGTGTGTGTGTGTACTTGGTATGTGTACATGTGCACATGTGTTTGTTTAATCTGAAAAATAAAGGCTACATCTATTCAAGTATAATATGTAGACAGCTCTTGTTATTCTTTTCACATGTTTTGGGTGGGAAAGTAATCAACCACATCACCCAGTATCTTCACAATTCTGAATAATCATTTAGTTTCTCCAGGCCTCAATTTCCATACTTGTAGAAAGGAAGTGTAGCCACTATTTCACCCAAAGATTTTAGACATCATATACATAATGGTACAGGATATTACTCAAATGTAAAAAGTTCATCCTCAAGGCAACTAAATAGCTTGGTAGTGAGTAGCTCTAAGTAGTGGATTTGTTAGGCCCTGCATGAAGCCAATTTTCTAGGTGTTCTGGAGGCTGAAAAATGCTCTACTAAACCAAAAGTGCCCTTTTCCTCCAGGAATCTCAGCAGATCCAGTATAGCAAGAATATATATGCTCCTTCCAATCCTGTTTCCTGTCTCTAAGGAAGGAAGAGCACAGTAGTGCCAGGAGCTGGACAGCATATCCTACTCAGCCTAAACCTGAAAAGAACAGTGTGTTCCTTTTGTCCCAGAGGTGCTATTTAAATAGAAGCTTTAATTACTATAATTAGCTCATGTTCTGGCTTCTTAATAAGAGTGGTCACACCTGACTTTCTATAGCAATGGGCTGTAAGCAATCTGAGTCCATGGAGGAAAAAATGGGGAGTGATAGAAGGAATTGGATTGATGATAGTGAATTAGCCAAACAGGCAGGACATCAAAATCGCTGCCTCTAGCTGAGGTGGACACAAAAAGGTGGAAATTCCAAGAGCTCACCACTCTGTCCCTGTTGGTAATTCCTCAGGACCGGGAACATTTGATGGTTTATAAGACATCTGGATGCTGAGCCGTCAGTTCTCATGCAACATGAAGTGTTTGGACTCGAGTGGTTAAAGGCTTCAGATTCAGATTTTCTCCAGACTTGAATACAAGCTGTGCCACTTATCAGTTTTGTGTCCTTGAACACAGGCCATCACCTTTATGAACCTTTTTTTTCAGTACACAGAGCAAAGCAAACATTTGATAAGAGAAAGGATGCATGGTATAGCAAGGTACCTTGCCTCTGAGAACTGTTATTCATCATCTTCTTTAATCCTCACAACAACCCTCAAAATATGAATTGCCATCTCATTTTATAAGATGAAGAAACATGCTTAGATAAGGTTATAAAGTCCCTTTACATGATCTGAGTAGGCTTCAAGCTACATAGTAAAACCCAGTTTGTTTATAGGTTACAGAAGCTGAAACAAGAATTTAAGAGCAATGGTTGCAACAGAAGCACTTGTGGCAACATCGTGTGTTAGTGACTTTTATGTGACTGTAACAAAGTCCTCAAGAAAAACTTGGAAGAGGGTATGTTTTGATCACTGTTTCAGAGAACTCAATACAAAATCACTTGGCCCTTTGTGCTTGGACAGAGTGAGAAGTGACATCATCTCTTGATTGACAGAGCAAAGAATAACAAAGAATGAGGAAAAAACTAATCTTCACAAAAAAGCTCTACCTCTTAAAGTTCCCAGAATATCCAAAAACAGTGCCAACAGCTTGATTCCAAGCCATTTACACATCCGTTGATTAAGACTGTTTATATTCAATCTTTAACACATTAATTATAGCAACCACCATTTTGGGTGATTTCTCTGTGCATTAGACATTTATGGCACCTATTCCACATAATGGCACCATTAGTCAAAGAAACAGAGAGCAAAACTCAGTAAATATAAATACACAGGTGAACAGCATAAAGATATTTTCAAAATCTAGAACACAAGTTAAAATCAAATGCTTTAATAAAGCCAAATATATGGAATGGTATAGTTACCACACTATGAGTAACAAGGAATTGAATGGCTTGTCCAACCTCGATCAGGTAAAGTAGGAGGGATGGGACTTCAACTCAGTTATGTCAAACTACAATGTTTATGTTTTTTTCTCTATTCTAAGAATTAACATAAATATTAGAGACCATAAGTTAGTGGAGAAGAGTTGTCACAGAAGATAGCCTCTTCCAACCTCAATTCTAGTTTAATGAATAGATATGCTTATTTTTTGTCATTTTTTTATTTCTCCCATTTACATATTTTTTGAGACTTCTGCTTTTCTTTCTTTTTCCTCCATCTTTATTAAATTGGGTATTTCTTATTTACATTTCAACTGTTATTACCTTTCCCAGTTTCCAGGCAAACATCTCCCTAACCCCTCCCTCTCCCCCTCTATATGGATGTTCCCCTCACCATCCTCCCCCCTTTACTGCCCTCCCCCTGTGGCCCAGACATATACAGCCACCAAACTAGATAAGATGGATGAAGCAAAGAAGGTGCAAGCTTATTTTTAATGAGGAACATCTATTTATACTCAAACCATTAACTAAGTTTCTTAAAAAGCTATTGATTTAAATAAGTAGATGAACTCTCTCTGGTTGCCTCTTTACATATTTGCTTAGCAAATCTATTTCCTCAGAGAAAGTGTAAAGAAATTACAAGCTCTTAGACAGTAAAGTAAAAAATAAATAGATTTTATTGTAATGGCTCTAAGCTTGATATAACCCCAATGTTGGATTTTGTGCTCTACTGGAGATTTGTAGGTAATACCTTAATGTCTAAGCTAAAATAATTCTATATATCATAAGGGTGGGTGACTACATCCTCAATCAAAGTCAAAGTTAGACTTGTACTCCAAGTGATCTTTAGTCAGTTTTCATCACTTGTGTTTTCTGTGTCCAGCATACCTGCAATGTCTAATATTAAAATAAATGAGTGCTAAACTTTGAAAGGGATTTAAAAGTAGGTTATCTTTAATGTGGATAGAGGAAAAAACCTCCAAAGCAAATACTGAGACAATAACAAAATATGATGAAAAAAGCAAAGAAATTTAAGTACTATGTTTAGAAATATTCACTAGGACACACAAAAGGAGGGCAAGAAGCCTCATGAACAAAAGAGACATGTGATATAAAATGCACTTAACTGTGGTCATTCCTGCACACTTTTGTTGTGACTGTGATGAAAACTCTTCCTTCTTTGCTTCATTTAGACCTCACCGAATGCTTCAGAACTTAAGCAATTAAGATGAATGGAGCAAGCAAACACCACATTATATGCTAAATTTTTAAAATATTCTCCTGAAATTAGATTTAGAATATATCCACTGTTATTCTTAAAATGTGAACCAATTAAACAGTGTGAAAAAAATAAATTTAATTAAATGTTGGAAGGGTAGCTAAAAACATAGTGGAGAGACAAGGTAGAAAAATAGTGAAGAAAGGGGGAGATGGAATCATACTTGGGCTTAAACTTTGACTTTCCCATTGGCTGGGAAATTCTGGGAAGGCTTATCAACCTTCAGTAGCTCTATTAATAATGTTAAGTTTGTAAATGCTAAGTGTGATCTTGTATGCCTATAATACCAGCCCTCCGGATGAAGTAGAAGGATTGTGATATGTTCACAATGCCCAGGACTATAAAGCAGTACCTTTTTTCAAATGCCTCTAGATATAGAAGCTAATGAGGAGAAATACCTACACATAAGATTTTTGAGTAAACTGAATATTTAAGATATCAGAAAAATACATGTCATGAATGAATGTTATTACTTAAATAGTGTAAAATCTCATTATTAGAGAAGCCAAAATATTCAATAACCTAACCACTAAAAATAATAAGCATCCACTAAATTCCAACATAAAAATAAAGGGGTCATATTTATTCTTTATTCTTCTGTAATGAAAGGAAATTACACAAAATAGACAAACAAATAAACAAACCTATACATGCTAAAAAGATGCAGAATGACTACATTTCTGAATATCCAAGAGATTAGCTAAAATTAGATGTGGAGGGAGAAGCAATGATGTTGTAAGCTAAGTAACTCCATTCTTAGCCAGTAGAGATATAAAACAGAAGTCCTGATGAGCTCACATTGCCTTTTATTATTCAGCTCTACAGGTAAACAATGACTATAGGGCCCTTGGGTATATCACTAGCAGCAATCTATTTTCCGATTGGGATAATCGATAATGAAAATTCGAAGTCACTGATTTCACAATTTCCCAAATCGTATTCTACTTATCCTGTACACACTTTGAATTCTCTTTATTGTGATTCAGTTCACCTGAAGGAAAAACATTTTCCCATCTACTCTATGACCAATACCTCCTTGTCTTTTTAGAACTCTCTCAAATGGTGCCTTCTCTGCAAAGCCTTTGTGGACTTCCCAGGCAGTTTCAAAATCTCCCTGCCTTGTCCTTTGTCTATCATATTTAGCTGAGAGAGGGATTACAGTTTGAAGAACTTAAACTCACATTTCTATTCACAAAATAATTACTTGATTTATTCCCTTAGTTTCTTTATACAGAAGAAACCACATAGCTCCAAAATCCAGCCCCCTACTTCTCTAAGAAAGAGAGAAAGTATTAAGTACTTGGAATAGGGCCAAACTCTCAGCATTCTTAGGAGATTTTCCCATGAACTCCTTTTGCAACCAATTCCCAGATGAGAATTTGCAGAAGGTTCTTAACTTCACAGGAATTCAAAAGGGAGAGACTTTGGAGAAAAAGTGACATAAATACAAAAATAGGGACACAACGTTGTCTTAAATCCCTTTTCCCTAGGAATCTGGACTTAGAGCAGATGTTTGCAGAGCAGTTTTGAACTACAAGAGTAGGAAGATGATGAACTATTCCTGGGCATTGAAGGAAGACATGAAATGCTTAGGATGCGCTTAGTTTATTCTGATGTTGCAAACACTCTGGTCATGTTTAGCATATCCAAAATAAAAACTCTTTTGGTTGCAAGAGGGAGAAATTTGAAAACTGCCAGAAAATGATGTTTGAAACAGCCAAAGCTGTATCACCTTGTTCTGTAAGTAAAATAACTGATCTATCTACAAAGAAACAGAATATAAGACTAAGCTGTTCAATCATACATTTTTCCTTCAGTCACTCATTCACAAAATGCCCACCATTACCTACAATGCCATGGTACATGATGAAGATAGGGTAGAGTCAAGTACAAGGTCACAATCTCAAAAAAAATCAATGAACTACAGTTATATTCAGTATGATAATAGAGGTGTAGAAAGGCATTTGAATCTATCCACAAATGGAGAACTAAGCTAGCACAGAGGTGTGAAAGCTTCAGGGAAATTCTCACAACATGACACCTGAGATTGAAGCATGAATAGACTTTTGGACTAAGAGTGGTGGGAAAAGCACTCTAGGCCACCATGGTGGTGTTTAGAAAAGCTCAATGATAGAAAAGCATTTTAAACCTTGAAGAAAAAAAGAGAAAGTCAGCATAAAATAACAGAAAGCTATGGGTATAGAGTGAAACAAACACCAAGAGCCAACACATGGGTAGATACTGTATGTATAATGACCGAAAGAATGTATTAATGATTATAGACTTCATTTTAACAGCACTCCGAGCATATAAATTGGAGGGTCAGGATTCACATCGAATAATTTCAACCCAACAAAATCCTGTCAAAGACAAATAACCCACTTGATTTTATCATGATACCACTCTATACATAACTTGTTATGTAGAATTCAAAGGCCAAAGTTAAACTAAAATACTGTCTCTCCCTCTACCAGAAGGGGGTACATTGTGTGACTACCTTCAAACTGAAACCTTCTGTTTCACTACTGTGAGACTCTATTTGAATCTTCATATCTTCCTAGGGATGCAAATTAGTGATCTTCACATTAAAACTGGACCACTAGCCCTTCTGAGTACCCAGCTTGTCTCATGTTGTAATTAGCCCATGTAACCTTCTGAAACACCTTATAGTGTATCTCTTTCTATGAATATAATTACCTTTTATTTCCCTGGAGAAGCCTAACTCAAACAGCTCCGGTGAACTGTGCTTGTCCACTAGCTCACTAGTAATGTGAAGTTATAGGCAGGCCTACAAGTCATTCCTGGGATGGTCCTACTATTCATTGAACAGACACTTGCATCTCAAGTTGGAAAGAGTGAAAGAAAGCCATAGGTTAATTTTTTAGCATAGCAAATTGCAACTCCTACTCTATGCGTTTTGTTTAACTTGGCTTCCTAAATTTCTTCTACATCTTTACTTCTCAACACCTTACCCCTAACTTCCATTAGTTGACAATGACACCAGAGCCTTATATCAACTGTTGAACCAGCTACTCAAATTTCACAAGATATAATTCTTACCAAAGTAAAAGGCCTGGTTTTATGATCAAACATTGAGTGGAAGTACCTTCCTATGTATTCTCTAAGACATGAACCAATACTTTGAATCCTGTATCAGAAGGGGCATGTATCTTACAGTTCCCCTCCTTTTCTTGTATTATTTCATACCCATCTTCCTCATACACATTTCTTCACTCACAGTGGCCTATATTTTTTAATTTCTTTATTATCTGAACTTAATTGCCCTCATGTTCCCACACAACTTTTTTCTTTCTAACTAAAATATAATATCTTTTGTAGATTTCTGTCACTTTTTTTCCCTTGGAGATGATATCACTTCCCAGAGTCTCCTATGAGTCTGTAGAATTAGGTAATTATCTCTAATATTTCCACAAGAGCATCAAATACTGTATGCCCTCATCAATACTTGTTGTATAAATATTCATTATTTCACTGTATCTGTCTTCTTAAAAGGCCAAGTCTTTACTAATGCTTATTACAACATACTGACTTCAAAGTTTGTACTATCTACTGAGTATATGCAAATGGGCAATGGTTTTCCCAACAGCAAGCTCCATCCTTTATCAATATATAATATATCTCTTAGCATATCATAATGAACTCTGTATGTATTTCATTCTTGGTGATAAGTATACCATACACTCACAAAATACATGATTTCGAATAACAAAAATGAAGTGAGCTTTCTCTATTATGGTTGAGTTTAAAGCAAAGATATAATCCTGGGTGCCATTGCCTAAATACTTGAGTACCAAAGAGATTAAGCATATAACAAATCATAACTCTAAAAACAAATATAAAAATGAAGTTATTATCTTCACTAGTGATTGTTAGTTGACTTCTCTTATTCGTTTTTGTTGTTGTTGTTGTTGTTGTTGTTGTTGTTATTGTTATTGTTTTTGTTGTTGTTTTTCCAATGTGACACAAACTAGTGTCACCTGGAAAGAAAGAACTTAAATTTGGACAAAAAAAATGCCTCCATCAAATTATCCCTTACGGAAGTCTGTGGGGTCAATTTCTTGTTAATGATTGATGTTAGAGGGCATATGTACATAAATGTATACATATATATGTGTGTGGATACATATGTGCATGTAAATGTGAGTGTGTGTGTGTGTGTGTGTGTGTGTGTGCATGTTTTTAGAGTACCAACGGGGCTAAGAATATAAATAATCATTATTCAAAAAGATTTCAAAACTTATATACAAAGTCATATGTCTTAAAGTTACATGAGCATCACACCAAGGCATTTCATATTATTTGTGACTATTGCAAAGGGTGTTGTTTCGCTAATTTCTTTCTCATCTCATTTATCCTTTGAGTAGAGAAAGGCTACTGGTTTGTTTGAGTTAATTTTATTTCCTGAGGTTGTTTATCAGCTGAAGGAGTACTCTGGTGGAATTTTTGGGGAATCACATATATACTATCATATCATCTTCAAATAGTGATATCTTGATTTCTTCCTTTCCAATTTGTTCTCTTTTTGTTGGCTAATTGCCCTGGCTAGAACTTCAACTACTATACTGAATACCTAGGTGGAGAGGGGGGCAGCCTTGTCTTGTTCCTGATTTCAGGGGAATTGCTTCAAGTTTCTCTCCATTTAGTTTGATGTTAGCTATTGACTTGCTCTATATTGTTTTCATTATATTTAAGCATGGACCTTAGTACCTCTTCTCTCCAATACTTTTAGCATGAAGGGGTGCTGTATTTTGTAAAAGGCCTTTTCAGCATTTAACAAGATGACCATGTGGGTTTTTTCTTTGAGTTTGTTTATAAAGTGGATTATGTTGATGGATTGCCATATATTGAACCATCCCTGTATTACTGGGATGAAGTCTACTTGACCATCATGAATGATAATTCTGATGTGTTCATGGATTCAGTTTGTAAGAATTTTATAAAGTATTTTTGCATCAACTGATCTGAAGTTATCTTTCTTTTTGGGTCTTTGTGTGGCTTTTTAGTAACAACACAAATTGACCCATTCTTATTTCCTTTTATAAAGCTCAAGTCCAAGTGGATCAAGGACCTTCACATAAAACCAGACACAATCAAACTAATAGAAGGAAAGTGGGAAAGAACCTTGAACATATTGGCACAGAAGAAAATTTCCTGAACAGAACACCAATGGCTTGTGCTCTAAGATCAAAAACTGACAAGTGGGACCTCACAAAATTCCAAAGCTTTTGTAAGACAAAGAACACTGTCATTAGGACAAAGAAGCAATCCACAGATTGGCAAAAGATCTTTACCAACCCTATAACTGATAGAGGACTAATATCTAAAATATGTGAAGATCTCAAGAATTTAGATTCCAGGTAATCAAATAACCCTATTAAAAATGGGTTACAGTGCTAAACAGAGAATTCTCAACTGAAAAATCTCAAATGGCTGAGAAGCATTAAAGAAATGTTCATTGAACTACCTGAGGACCCAGCTATACCTCTCTTGGGCATATACCCAAAAGATGCCCCAACATATAACAAAGACACATGCTCCACTATGTTCATAGCAGCCTTATTTATAATAGCCAGAAGCTGGAAAGAACCCAGATGCCCTTCAACAGAGGAATGGATACAGAAAATGTGGTACAGCTACACAATGGAATATTTACTCAGCTATCAAAACAATGACTTTATGAAATTCATAGGCAAATGGATGGAACTGGAAAATATCATCCTGAGTGAGGTAACCCAATCACAGAAAAACACACATGGTATGAACTCATTGATAAGTGGCTATTAGCCCAAATGCTCGAATTACCCTAGATGCACAGAACACATGAAACTAAAGAAGGATGACCAAAATGTGAATGCTTCACTCCTTCTTTAAAAGGGGAACAAGAATACCCTTGGCAGGGAATAGGGAGGAAAAGTTTAGAACAGAGGCAGAAGGAACACCCATTCAGAGCCTGCCCCACATGTGGCCCATACATATACAGCCACCCAATTAGATAAGATGGATGAAGCAAAGAAGTGCAGGCCAACAGGGACCGGATGTAGATCTCTCCTGAGAGACACAGCCAGAATACAGCAAATAAATAGGCGAATGCCAGCAGCAAACCACTGAACTGAGAACGGGACCCCCGTTAAAGGAATCAGAGAATGAACTGGAAGAGCTTGAAGGGGCTTGAAACCCCATATGAACAACAATGCCAACCAACCAGAGCTTCCAGGGACTAAGCCACTACCCAGAGACTATACATGGACTGACCCTGGACTCTAACCTCATAGGTAGCAATGAATAGCCTAGTAAGAGCACCAGTGGAAGGGGAAACCCTTGGTCCTGCCAAGACTGAAGCCCCAGTGAACGTGATTGTTGGGGGGAGGGTGGTAATTGGGGGGAGAATGGGGAGGGGAACACCCATATAGAAAGGGTAGGGCAGGGGTTAGGGGGATGTTGGCCCGGAAACCGGGAAAGGGAATAACATTTGAAATGTAAATAAGAAATACTCAAGTTAATAAAGATAAAAAGAAAAGATTAAAAAAAACAACAATTTTATGAAATTGCAGGCAAAATATCATCGTGAGTGAGATAACACAGTCACAAAAGAGCACAAATGGTATATACTCACTGATAAGTGAATTTTAGCCAAAAAGAAGATCTGAATGCCCTTGATAGAACTGACAGACCATATGAAACTCAAGAAGAAAGAACACAATAAACTCTGGGTGCTATAGAACTACTCAGTAGGGGGAAGGGAATAATCTCTGGGAAGTGGGGCAGAGGGGGATCTGAGAGGGAGAGAGGAGGTGAAGGGATAAGGGGGGGGGCAGTTCAAATATGATAGCAGATTGGGAAGATGTTCAAAGGGTCAGAAATTTGAAAGTAGGTGTTTAGCAGTGGAGGAGAGGGTACTGGTGGTAAACAGTAGAAAGTCCCTGATGCCAGGGACCCAAGAAGATCCGAGGGCCCAACAGGGAGGACTTTAGCTAAAATATCCAACAAAGGGAAGATAGTACCTGTAGAGACCATATTCAGTGGATAGGCATGGCCTGTAGTGAAGGATGAGGCGACCCACCCACCTATCTCAAAAATATGAATTCAGAATACTTCCTGCCAAAAGGTAATGCAGGGACAAAGGTAATGCAGGGACAAAGGTAATGCAGGGAAAAGGAAAGACTATCCAGAGACTGCGTCACTGAGGGATCCATCCCATCTGCAGACACCAAATCTAGACACAATTGTTGATGGTAGGAAGTGCTTGCTGACAGAAGATAGATGTCCCATGAGAGGCTCTGCCAGAGTAGGACTAATACAGATGTGGACGTAGACAGCCAAACATTGGACTGAGTGCAGGTACTGCAATGGGAAAGTTAGGCAAGACTGTAGTTGCTGAAGGAGTTTGCATCCTCATAGGAAGAACAACAATATCAACCATCCAGAACCCTCATTGCTCCCAGGAACTAAACCACAAACCAAAGAGTACACAGGGGGTACCCCTGACTCGAGCTGGATATGTAGCAGAGGATTTCTTCACTTTAAAGAGGTGTCCCTTTGTCCTGTGGTGTCTTGATAACCCAGGATAGGGGAATGCTAGGCTCCTAAGGCAGGAGTGGGCAAGCAGGTAAGGGGCACCGTCATAGAGGCAGGGGTAATGAAAGAGGGGATAAGCAGCTTGTGGAGGGGAAAGCTGGAAGGGGGAAAACATTTGAATTGTAATTAAATAAAATAACCAATAATTTTTTTTTAAAAGTAAAGAGAGCTATGGGAAGCAAGACCTAAGCATTTTTCTTGACTCTGCTTCTTCTTTGGTTTCTGTCTTAACATCCAACAATGATGAGATATAATCATAGAAATTGTTTGAGTCATAGTGGATCTCAAAGCAATGGGAAAATACCAGGGAGCTATGTGCCCACTGATGATCTAATCATACTCCAGTCGGTTCTTATACACTCAGAGCCATGGAGGCACCCCTGCTTAAAGTCAGTCAGACACAGAACAAGCCAAAAAGACATGGACATTGGAAAGTGATTTGTATGGGAGAGTGAGGTTTCAGTTAAGTGAGGCAGATAAGAAAGTAGAAATGAGAGTAATCAAAATGCACATTGTACAGTGAACATATAACAATATATTTAATACCAATGAATAGATTTAATTTAATTGTTATAGTATAAATTAAGACAAATTAACTAATACAATTGAATAATTTAATACTTATAATGTCATAACTAATAAAGATTATATGTAATTGACCATAAAATAGCATCAACTATTTGGGCAAAAATAAGAAAGCATCTTTCTAAGATCTGGGCAGAGAGAAAGCTGCCTGCTTTCATCCAATGCCATATAAAAAGTATCAGCCAGAGGAATTAAGTAAAAATTAGTATTAAATTAAATTACATTAAAATTAGAAAGAAGAAATCAAACTGTGACTGTTTACAGATGACATGACATTATGAAAACAAACCCCCAAAGATTCTATAAGAAAATCTTCAAAGTTAATTAACAAAGTTAACAAGATTGCAAAAGTTAGTGTATGTATCTCAGTGTCATTGTCATACACCAAGAACATGCTATATGAAACAGAAATAAAAAATAGGAATATTGTTTAAAATAAATACTAAAAAAGTATATATGAAGAAACTAAATAGAAGTCAATTGCAATAAAAATTATAAAGTATAAAGGAAATACAAATGATAAAAGCTGTAAGAAGACATCTTGTACTCATAGTACCTAAATTAATTTGTGTATTTGTTTAGTTTCTATAAAAATATCAATGACATTTTTCACATAACTAGAAAAAACAATACTAAATTTAGGAAAGAATAATAATTGTTAAAATCCCTTCATAGCCAAAACAATCTTGATAAAGAATAATTCAAGAAGAAATTAGCTATACTACATATGTAAATAATATTTGTTGTGCCTATAACAATATATCTAATTAAAGGAAACATAAGACAAAAGGTTTGTTTTGGCACAAAGTCTCAAGATATCAGCTTATGTTGTTAGGGAGATTAAGATAAAACAGTCAAGAGGTAAAGAGGAAGGATACACTCATTAGCTGTTTTTTTTCTTCCGCCTGTTATTCCTTCTGAACTCCCAGAATTTGTTTGCAATCATGGTGACAAACATACTCTGTTCAGGTCTGTCTCCCTTAGTGAATCCTATCTGAAAAACATTTTATGAAATAGCCTTACAGACACACCCAGGGGTGCACTTTACTCATCATGTAATTGGTTCTCAAGCCACTGTAGTTGTCTGAAATATTAACTATCATACTTACAGACTTAGAAATGTCAATAACCAATGCCGTCATAACCATAACGGATTGGTCTTATCATGTAAACAGAAAAGAGATCAGTAGAAAAGAACCAGATGTAATTTGGGGTATGTACTATATGGAATTAATGCTAAAGAAAAGTTCTATGAGGCTACACTGAAGAAAGAACATTTGTTTCTGTAAATGGTTCTAAGATGATGAGAAATCTGCATTCATGGGAGAAATCCAAACTACGATGAGATGTCAACTCACTTAGAACTGCTGTTCTCAGAAAGACAAGAACTGCTGGCACAGATGTAGACAAATGGGAACCCTGCCCTGTTTTGGTAAGAATGCAAGTTAGCACAGCCACTGTGAAAAACAGGGAGGTTCCTCAGAAAATTAAAAATATAGGTGGTATAATATCTATCAATTTAACTTCTGAACACATATTGAAAGAAACAAAATTAATGTGTCAAAAAGTCATTTGTATTCTCGTATTATTGTTGTATGATTGATAAAAGTCAGGAAATGAAAATAACTCTATAAATCAACATTTAATTAAGGATAAAATATTATATAATATATATATATCCTGTGGAATACTATTTATCATTACAATAAAATCTTTTCATTTATGACAACACAAAGAGTATTGGAGATCTCTTATTGTGGTAAGTGAGATGATTCAGATGAAAAAAACTAAATTCTACATGACCTCACACTGTTGTTTCCAAGTCCTTGAGGTTATAATAGTTTTTGCCAAAATCTAGAGAGAGCAGTAGGTAAGGGCAGCACATAGAGAAAGAGCTAATTAGTGGGCATTAAGTTATAATTAGGCAAGAGTAAGCTCTGAGGTACTATCGAGGAGTGGGTTGGGTTTATTTAGTGATTTTTGTACCATACATTTCCAAAATAAAGGAAATATGATTTTGAGTATTTCTGTCATGGAGACAGGATGCATCTTTGAGAATAGATATGTTTAATCCAGTAAAACAACTGCACACCTATGACTATTTCACACTACTCATTTACAACATTACTGTTGGCTTCTTTTACACAGGCATCAGGACTAAGATGGAAACCTCGTGCGTCAAAACACGCACTGTCCCATAACTGAATTTTAAAAGCTTTTATTTTATGGAATCTCAGGCTAGATGCAATATCTGGCTTTGAACTTAATATGTAAACCAGGCATTCCCTGAGATTGTGACTCTCCTCTCTCTCCCTTTGGGATCATGGATAACAGACCTGGCCTGACTTATCTTTTATATATCAGTAAAAGAATATATGTAAGACAATTCTTGGGAAGGCATTCTTTCCAGTATTAAAAATGATTGTACTTGAGATATGCAAGATTACTTCCCATAATGAAATAAACAATAAAAGAGAGCATAAACACTATAAACAGTTGTGCATATATGTTAGTTTAATATATTATTTATTAATTTGTCATGTAATATATGTTTATAATTCTGTCAAAAACAAAAAATGTGGGATTGAAGAAATGACTCATTGGATAAACGAATTTGTTCCACAAACATAAGAACCAAAATTAAAAGCTGAGAATTGAGAATGGCTACATGTGCTTGTAATTCTAGCTCTGGGGTACACAGGAGGTCAGGAGCTTCATGACCAGGCAACCTACTTAAACATGTGAGGTTCACGTTCAGTTCAGCATCAGACTGTTCCACAGTCTCTCCATGTACACATCACACACACACACACACACACACACACACACACACACACACACATGTATACACTCATGCATGCACACACATTTAAAAATAATATTTGGACTTTTGAAAGCAAAATACCATCCTGTACTCTGAGTTACCACCAATTTTGCAGTCGCATCATCATCATCATCATCTAATATCTTGCATAACTGCCTAGTCCACAGCTGGAACAGAGAAGAAAGAAAATCTCTTCCAGTATTAATAACCTTCAGCATTCCCACATACATGTGTGATGTTTATGAAGTCATCATCATAGTCATGCAAATTTTGTGGAGTCAGATTTGTAGACCTACAAGAAAAAATAATATTTTCTAAATCTTTATAATGATTCACTGAGTATGATGCACAATGTAAATATTAAATGCATCACATAGCAAATTCTAAGAAAAAGTATTGTCTTGACACTTAAAGTATTGGGCGGAAACTGATAAAATACAAACCTAAAAAATAAAATTTGACACACACAAAAGTATATTACAGGGAGAAATTGCAAACAATTTTACAGAGGTCTGTGAATGCTGTCCAAATTTATAATCATTACTATATTTTGAAGTTTTCCTTTGTGATGAATAGCTGACACCCTGTTT
The DNA here is from genome assembly GCF_021556685.1 of Rattus norvegicus. Lineage (NCBI taxonomy): Eukaryota > Metazoa > Chordata > Mammalia > Rodentia > Muridae > Rattus > Rattus norvegicus. Next base: position 88,664,186 of record NC_141538.1, read on the forward strand.
TAAAATTGTTATTTCAGAACAAAATGCTCCTTGGACACATTGGCTCTGCACATGGACTTACTCTTTCCATGCACACACATAAGTTCAGTAAAGTCCGTCCTTACTGTATAAGCAAACCAGCCATGCATGTCTTCTAATTCTTCTATGCACATGATTCCTTTTAGAAACAATTGAAAACTTCGCTGCCTTCTTCAGGACAATATCTTTTCAGCAGGAAACAATACCAATGGAGACAAGAGATGCAATTTTAGCTGAAGTTTACATCATTGCTGTATGATGTAAAGTCAACCTCCACTGAACTCACCTTTCTATGTGTTCTCTGTATGACATGGGAAAGACATCTCTCAGGATTTCCCCATGTAAGATTTTAGTTTTACGTGTTAAAGATAATTATCTTCTAAGGTTTTAACATTTCTGATAATGCCATTCCCTTTCGTGTGCTTAAATATTATGTTTGGCATTACTTTGACCTAATCTGGTCTAGTAGTGAGTCAAACTGTGTGTGGTGTGTGTGTGTGTGTGTGTGTGTGTGTGTGTGTGTGTGTGTTTATGTGTATTCATGTATACAACATATATGTGTATGTATATATTATTGCTGAAAAACTATTTTGAAAATGTACTCAATCTAAATTAACAACATTTTTGTCAACTACCCATGTGTTTCTCATCTATGCAAATTTGAATAATAAATTTATACTCTCTCAAGAATTGTCCATTTTACTGACAGTTAAAAATGCATTTTAATGAGCTACATCTATGCTGTATAACTGAGGCTCCTATATTAATGATGTTGATAATACATGGTTATTTGTAATATTTTTCTGAAAGAAAGTACATGGTAATTTGTAACTGTTTTCTTTTTTCTGAATTTAAGAATTGTTCCTTCAAAGTCTGTAAGAATTGTGTTGGAATTTCGATGGAGATTGCTTTGAATCTAGATTGCTTTTGGTAAGATGTCTAATTTAAGAATTGTTCCTTCAAAGTCTGTAAGAATTGTGTTGGAATTTCGATGGAGATTGCTTTGAATCTAGATTGCTTTTGGTAAGATGTCTTTTGGTAAGATGTAGCATGTTTTCATTATGTTAATCCTACCTACGCAAGAGTATGAGAAATCTTTCTATCTTCTAATATCGTCTTCAATTTCATTCTTTAGAGACTTGAATTTCTTGTCAAATAGATCTTTCACTTGCTCCGTTAGAATTACAACAAGGTATATTATATTATTCGTGGTTGTTGTAAGGGTGTTGTTTCCCTAGGCGCGTGCGCTGCGTGCACGTGTGTGTACGTGCACACGTGTCCTTTCCTTGTTTTTCCTTGCATGGACTTACTTATTCCCTGCGTTTTCTTGGAAATAGTTATCATCCTTGAGTTGGAGTTTTCCTTCTAGTATTTTCTGTGTGGCTAGATTTGTGAATATTGTTTGATCTTGGATTTGTCTTGAAATATCTTTTCTCCATTTCAGTGACTGAGAATTTTACTAGTAGTCTAGGTTGGCATTAGTGGTTTCTTTCGAGCTTATTTGATATTTCTCCAGGTCCTTTTAGCTTTTAGAGTCTTTGTTGAGAAGTTGGATATAATTCTGATAGGTCTGCCTTCATATTTTACCTGGCATTTTTCCTGTTCTGTTTTTGATAATCTTTCTTTGTTCTGTAAATTTTGTCTTTTGTTATGTGGTGGAATGGTTTTCTTTTCTGGTTCAGTCTACTAGTGTTCCATAAACTTCTTGCATTTATACAGGCATCTATTTCTTTAGGTGGCTAAAGGTTTTCTATAATTTTGATGAGAAAATTTTCTGGGTTTTAGAGCTGAGATTCTTCATAATTTTCTCTGCCTAGTATTCTTAGGTTAGGATTTATCATGGTACCCCAGATTTCCTGGATGTTTTTTGTCAAGAATTTTTTAAATTAAACATTTTCTTTGACTGATGTATCAATTTCTTCTATTGTATCTTGTATGCCTGAGATTATTTCATACCCTGAAATCTGTTGGTGATATGTTATTCCTGTTCTATTTCCTTGGTTTTCCATTTCCAGGATACCCTCAGATTGTGTTTCCTTTATTGTCTCTATGCCCACTTTTAGGTCCTGTGCAGTTTTATATATTTTCTTCCTCTATTTAGTTGTATTTTCCTATATTCTTTTTTTTTATTAACTTGAGTATTTCTTATATACATTTCGAGTGTTATTCCCTTTCCCGGTTTCCGGGCAAACATCCCACTCCCCCCTCCCCTTCCTTATGGGTGTTCCCCTCCCAACCCTCCCCCCATTGCCGCCCTCCCCCCATAGACTAGTTCACTGTGGGTTCAGTCTTAGCAGGACCCAGGGCTTCCCCTTCCACTGGTGCTCTTACTAGGATATTCATTGCTACCTATGGGGTCAGAGTCCAGGGTCAGTCCATGTATAGTCTTTAGGTAGTGGCTTAGTCCCTGGAAGCTCTGGTTGCTTGGCATTGTTGTACTTTTGGGGTCTCGAGCCCCTTCAAGCTCTTCCAGTTCTTTCTCTGATTCCTTCAATAGGGGACCTATTCTCAGTTCAGTGGTTTGCTGCTGGCATTCGCCTCTATATTTGCTGTATTCTGGCTGTGTCTCTCAGGAGCGATCTACATCCGGCTCCTGTCGGTCTGCACTTCTTTGCTTCATCCATCTTGTCTAATTGGGTGGCTGTATATGTATGGGCCACATGTGGGGCAGGCTCTGAATGGGTGTTCCTTCAGTCTCTGTTTTAATCCTATATTCTTTTAAATGTTTATTCATTTCCTTTTTAAAGACCTCTATCATATTTATGAGATTGCATTTAAAGTCATTTTCTTGTGGTTCAGATGTATTAAGATATCCAAGGCTTTGCTAAGACTGAACCCCCAGTGAACGTGATTGTTGGGGGAAGGGCGGCAATGGGGGGAGGATGGGGAGGGGAACACCCATAAAGAAGGGGAGGGGAAGGATTAGGGGGTTGTTTGCCTGGAAACCGGGAAAGGGAATAACATTCGAAATGTAAATAAGAAATACTCATGTTAATAAAAAAAATAAAATAAAATAAAAAAGATATCCAAGGCTTGCTGTAGTTGGACAGCAGTGCTTTGCAGGTGTCATATTGCCACAACTTTGTTCATGGTTTTCTTTTGAGGGTCTCTAGCTCTCAAAAGAGGTTTTCTTTTGGTCCCTGGATGTTCTTGTTGTGGTAGGTATTGGGAGGGGGTGAACCTCAATGCTTCTGATGTAGCAGATCTCTGATGCCTGTCTTGGACTTCTATGGTTTCAGATCTACATGTCTCTATGGTTTAGAAGCCTCGGGTCTGATAATGGTGTTCTGAAAAGTGGCAGTGGAACAGAGGTCCCCCTGAGATGTAGGCTCCACAGGGGAGCTTGACTCGGGCCAGAGGACACAGAAAGCATAGAATATTGGTGTGGAATGGAGCTAATTCATATGGTTAAGGAGTCTCAAGTCTGATGAAGGTGGGAAAGGAGGTAGCAAGAGAACAGAGGTCTGCCTGCAATAGCAGGCTGCTCAGGGCAGTTTGGTCAAGTGTAACTTTTAAGACACTATTGAAATGTCACTGTTTTGACTTATTTTGAGTTTTAGAATGCTACTGGGTAAGGAGTACAACAGAAAATAATTCTTTGCACGTTAATAAATTTTTTTTGGAAGAAAAGTTTGTATAACATTTTAAACATGTCTTCCATTTTCCATTTCCTGCTTTCCACTCATCTTAATTTCCTAAACTCAAATTACAAGGAATTTCTTTATCAAGAAAGGAAGAAAGAAAGAAAGAGAGAGAGAGAGAGAGAGAGAGAGAGAATAAGAAAGAAAGAAAGAAAGAAAGAAAGAAAGAAAGAAAGAAAGAAAGAAAGAAAGAAAGAAAGAAAGAAAGAAAGAAAGAAAGAAAAAGTGATTTCTAGATGTTAACCATTAGGGCCTGTGAAAAGTTTTCCAGATGGGAAATGAATACATATGAAAAATCTCATCTGAGTGAAAGATGAATCTCCCAAATAGAGGCATGTGATGAAAAACCTAATTCACTCCAACTATATTGGTCATATTGTAACAATATTATAATGCCAGATGACTCTTTTAGTACCATGGACAGCAGCTGGCCTTCCATTAGGAATGTTTTAAAATGAATGCGGGGCTCTTGCTTTCCAACAGACATTTGGCTAGTATTTGGAGTCCATTAAATAACACAGTCCTCATATTTCTACTAGATAATTAGTGATTTTAATAATTTTAAGCAAGTGTTTTATATCAGGTTTGCCCTTCAGAAATCTGTATTATTACATGGTATCATTGAACATTGTACAGGCTCTACCATAATTCATTCAATTGAGACATAAAAATCAGTTTCTTAGTCTTCAGTCCTATGAAACCCCTCAAATTGTGAAATACTCTTTATACCCTTGAAAACAGAAGTTTTTCCTTTATTAAACAGTAATATACAAATGTTAATCTACCACCCTTCCCAATTCCTTACTCATTAGTTTTGAGTTCCCTTTTCATGTTTTAGCAGTATTCTTCCCGCAAACATATCATTTTCAGGGTTTTCTTCTTTGAATTAAGTATGCTATTCTTCATAAATACTTTTCAATTCTCTGGTTTCCATCACCATTTTCTTGACATTCATAAAAAACAACAAAACAAACAAACAACAAAAAATTAACTAAAGCAAAAAGAAAAAAAACAATACTACTACCACCAAGAACAACAACAAAACAAAACAACAACAAAACAAAACTCCTCTCTTTTTCAGCCCCATACCCTTGTCTCATTCCCAACAACCCTGTATGACATTTGAACTGGTGACTCCGATTCCAGAAACATGAATTCTAAGTCTTCTAAATCTTTTTAGTTTATCATTTTTTTAATGTCCAGCAAATCAGGTATATTGTATTTTGTGAGGTCTTTCCCATCTTACCTCTTAAATTAAATAACCATGAATTTACAATTTCCTTTTCTTTTATTGGTTTTTCTTTATTTAAATTTCAAATGTTATTCCCTTTCCCAGTTTCACCTCTGGAACCCCATATCCCCTACCACCTTCCCCTGCTTCTATTAGGGTGCTCCACACCAACCCACTCCCTCCTGCCTCCCCACCCTGGCATTTCCCTATACGTAGGCCTAGAGCTTTCACAGGACCAAGAGCCCCTCCTTCCGTTGATGCTCCACAAGTTCTTCCTCTGCTACATTTTCGGCTAGTGACATAGATTGCTACATGTGTACTCTTTGGTTGGTGATTTAGTCTCTGGGAGCACTGGGGGGTCTAGTTGGTTGATATTGTTGTTCTTCCTAGGGGGCTGAAAACCCCTTCAGCTCCTTCAGTTCTTTGTCTAACTCATTGGGGACTTTGTGCTCAATTCAATGTTTAGCTGCTAGTATCCACCTCTGTACTAGTCACACTTTGGCAGAGCCTCTCAGGAGACAGCTACATCAGGCACCTGTCAAGCATGCACTTCTTGGCACCTGCAATAGTGTCTGGGTTTGGTGAATGTATGTGGATGGAACCCCAGTTAGACAATCTCAAGATAGCCTTTCCTTCATTCTCTGCTCCACACTTTGTCTCCATATTATCCATGAGAATTTTGTTCACCCTTGTAGGAAGGACTGAAGCATCTGTAAGTCGTATCTTGGGTATTTTGAGCTTTTGGGCTAATATTCACTTATCGGTGAGTACATACCATTTGTGTTCTTTTATGACTGGATTACCTCACTGAAGATGATATTTTCTAATTCCATCCAATTGCCTAAGAAGTCATTGTTTTAAATAGCTAAGTAGTACTCCATTATTTAAATAATCCATATTTTCTGTATCCATTCTTCTGTTGAAGCAGATCAGGGTTCTTTCCAGGTTCTGGCTTTTATAAATAGGGCTGCTATAAACATACTGGAGCATGTATCCTTGTTATATGTTGAGGCATCTTTTCGGTATGTGACCAGAAGTGGTATAGCTGTGTTTTTAGGTAGTACTATGTCCAGTTTTCTGAGGAACCACCAGACTGATTTTCATGGTGGTTATACCAGCTTGCAAACTCACCAACAATAGAGGAGTGTCCTTCTCTCTCTACATCCAGCATCTGATCTCACCTAAGTTTTTTATCTTCATCATTCTTACTGGTGTAACATAGAATCTCAGTGGTGTGCTATCAAGCTACTAGTGTATGCTCACTCCAGTTTTGTTTTGGAGGCACTCAGAGCTATGAATTTTCCTCTTAGCACTGCATTGTGTCTCATAAGTTTTTTTATGTTGTGCCTTCATTTTCATTAAATTCTAAAAAAAAAAATCTTTATTTCTTTCTTGACCAGTTATCATTGAATGAAGCATAGTTCAGCTCCATGTGTATGTGGGCTTTCTGTTGTTTTTGTTGTTATTGAAGACCCGCCTTAATCCATGGTGATCTGATAGGAAGCATGGGGTTATTTCAATCTTCTTGTATCTATTGAAACCTATTTTGTGACCAATTATATGGTCAATTTTGGAGAAGGTACCTTGAGGTGCTAAGAAGAAGGTATATTCTTTTGTTTTAGAATGAAATGTTCTATAAATATCTGTTGAATCCATTTGGTTCATAACTTTGGTTAAGTTTCACTGTGTCTCTGTTTAGTTTCTGTTTCTATAATCTGTCCATTGGTGAGAGTTTTTTCCAACCTTTTACTCTGAGGGAGTGTTTGTCTTTGTCACTGAGGTCTGTTTCCTGTATGCAGCAAAATGCTGGGTCCTCTTTACATATCCTGTCTGTTAGTCTATGTCTTTTTATTGGGGAGTTAAGTCCATTGAAATTAAAAAATATTAAGAAAAAGTGATTGTTGTTTCCTGTTATTTTTCTGTTAGAGGTGGAAATATGTTTCTGTGGGATTCTTCTGTTTGGTTTGTTGGAAGATTTTTTTTTCTTCCTTTCTCTAGGGTGTAGTTTCCCACCTCTTTTTGGAGTTCTTCATTTACTATCCTTTCTAAGGCTGGACTTGTAGGAAGATATTATGTAAATTTGGTTTTGTCATGGAATATCTTGGTTTCTATGAAAATTGAGAGTTTTGCTGGGTATAGTAGCCTGGGCTGGCATTTATATTCTTTCAGTGTCTGTATGACATCTCCCCAGGATCTTCTGGCTTTCTAGTCTCTGGTGAGAAGTCTGGTGCAATTCTGATAGGTCTGACTTTATATGTTACATGACTTTTTTCCCCTTAATGCTTTTAACATTCTTTGTTTTGTGCATTTGTTGTTTTGATAATTATGGGATGGGATGAATTTCCTTTCTGGTCCTATCCATTTGGAGTTCTGTATGTTTCTTGTATGTTCATTGGTATCTTTTTCTTTACGTTAGGGAAGTTTTCTTCTATAATTTTGTTGAAGATATTTACTGGCCCTTTAAGTTGGGAATGTTCATTCTCTTCTACACCTATTATCTTTAGGTTTGGTCTTTTCATTGTGTCTTGGATTTCCTGGATGTTTTGGTTTAGGAGCTTTTTGCATTTTGCATTTTCTTTGATGGTAGTGTCAACGTTTTCTATGGTATCTTCTGCACCTGAGATTTTCTCTTTTATCTCTTGTATTCTGTTGGTGATGCTTGCATTTATGAATGCCTATTTCTTTCCTAGGTTTTCTATTTCCAGGCTTGTGTCCCTTTGTGATTTTTTATTATTTCTATTTCCATTTTTAAGTCCTGGATGATTTTGTTCAATTCCTTCACCTATTTGTTTGTGGGTTTTTTTGTTTTGTTTTGTTTTGTTTTGTTTGTTTTGTAGTTCTTTAAAGAATTTTCCTGTTTCCTCTTTAAGGGTTCCTACCTGTTTACCTGTTTTCTTCTGTATTTCTTTATGGGAGTTACTTATGTCCTAAATTCCTCTATCATCATTACCAGATGTGGTTTTGATCCAAATCCTGCTTCTCCAGTGTAATTCAGTGTCCATGACTTGCGAGAGCACTGGGTTCTGATGGTGCTTAGTTGCCTTCTTTCCTTACTTATGTTCCTGTGCTTGCCTCTCACCACAGGGTTGTATCTAGTGCTACCTGCCCTTGCTGTCATTGATTAGAGCCTTCACTCCTGTGATCCTGGTTGTATTCGAACCCCTCAGAGTACAATTGTCGCTGCAATCCTGAGATCCTTTTATGTCAGTGCTCCTGGGAGTCAAGCTTTCTCGGGGTGTTGTAGGAGTGGGTGGGGAGCCAGAGTCCTGGGTTTGCTCCAGGCACAGGTTCAAACTGGAAGGAAACCATGCCTCTGTCTGGGTGGGGTTTGAGTTTCCCTGTTCCTGTGGGGGACCTCAGTTATGCTGGGTGTTGGCAAAGATGTAGTGGCCTCAATTGTGATCTTCAGTAAGTCAGAGATTTAGTGCTCTTGGGTGTGTCTGACCTCCTAGGAGTTGAGCTTCTTCTATGATCCTGTGAACCTGGGCATTTCAGTGCACCTGGGAGTTGGGCTTCCTCTGAGTGTTTTAAGAGTGGATGCAGAGCTAGCCCCTCAGGTTTGCAATGGGGCCAGCGTTAAACTGGAAAGAACTCATGCCCCTGGTTTGGTGGAGGTTCCTGTGACCCTAGATCCTGGGGGAACGAGTTTTTCTGGGAGTTGGGGTAGATGTTATCTCCCCTCCTATGATCCTGAGCATTTCGGAGCACTTGGGAGTTGGGCTCCCTCTGGGTGTTGTGGAAATGGCTGCAGAGCCAATGCACAAAGTCTTCTTAGTTTAGAAGACTGGAAGGTGTCTGTGCTCCTGGCTGGGTGGGCTCTCATCATCTTTCTATCTGTCTCTTCTTTGCCCACTGTTTCTCCCTCTCCCTCTCCTTCTTCCCCTCCCCCACTCTGTGTGTGTGGGGGGGTTAGGGGTGTGTGTGTGTGTTTGTGAGTGTGTTCTCCTTTGAATAAACACATTTCAGTGCCTAAAACCTGTTAGTTATTCTTTACTTCCTTCGCACATAAGCAAACATGTCAAAAGCTCATCTTGTAACCCTGTGGCCAATCCACTCATGCTAAGGAAAATAATTTGTTTCTTTTAAAGGCAAGTACTTCTCTTTTATCATCTTTTGTCAGTTACATCTTTTGCCAGATACAGTGGTTGTATCTGTCCCCAAGTTGGAAACTAACTCTATTTCACAAAGAAAGTTTCACATGGCCATTTCCAAACTTTTACCCTATTTCAAGGTTCAGTTCATTTTTCTTTTGGTCTATTTTCTGAAAATAAACCAATTTAGTGGAAGGAATTTGGGCTAAGAAGCACTTCCAATGTAAGTTTTAGCATTGGGCTTTCTACCACTGTGTATATTGATGTCATCTTTAAAATTGCCCTGTATATAAAAGTGGTGGATAAAAATAAGACAGTCATTTGAAGAAATAAAAAAACAAAAACAAAAAAAAAAACAAGTACAATTAGCCAAACTCTTAGCTCACAGTAAAACCTCCAATAAATAGTTTTCTACTTTTCCCCGTTCAACATACACCTCTTGAGCCTTTTCATTCTACTCTATTTTTAATAGAAATGCCTAATTGATCTTTCCATATTGTTCTGTGAAATGTTCTATTAAGACCCCATTGACTGCAACATAAAGTTCAAATTTCTTAACTGAGAATTCCAACCTCTCACTTAAATTACCTCAATCTATACTTGTAATCAAATTCCACATTCTAGTTCATTGAAACTACAGTGAAGATTACCCTAAACTTTGTATTTCCTGACAAATGTCCTGTTCATGCTGTTTTAGTTTGTTTAGTTTTGTAGAACTAAGAATAAAGTTCCCAATTCCAAATTCATTCTTTTAATTTCTACCTCAATCATATCCCCTTCATGGTGACATACCCTGAATGTATATATATTCACCATGAGCTTGTCTTGTGTCCCTGGATGTTAGAAAGGCAGTCTGTTGGTTGTCTGTAATTTGAGTTAAAGATGTCTGTGAATCACCATGTAGGTATTGAAAACTGAGCCAGGGACCTCTTCAAGAGCAGCCAATGCTCTTACCTACAGAGCTATCTCTTTAGCCTCAAGTATTTCTTTCTATTTAAATTATCTCCGGAGTAATTTAACAGCACTAATCAGGTGGCATTGATCATATTTTACTTTGTTGGTTGCATATTTGTAGTTTCTGTTTTATGTCTGCTAGGGCATTGCTTGCTGTAAAGGTAGGATGTAAATGATAATTATCTGCATCACCCACAGTTCCTAATAAAATGTCTTAAGTGTTCAATAAATATTTGGTATTTTGATTATTCTGTTTATTATCTTCACACTTGTTCCTGTCTTCTCATTAGTGAAAAGCATTTGCAACTAGAAAGGGATTCCAACAATAAAACAGTTATAGTATATTCCAGCTATCCTATAGGTACTTACAACAGTTATAAGAAAATGTAATAACTTGAGAGATGATCTTTAAACTTTGGCCAACCCTACGTTAGGGTGATTCCAACTCTCACTGTTTATACATATTCTTAGGATCTACCTTTTTCTCCTTTCATTCCTAGCTAATTAACTTATACTTAAATCGATGAGTTTTCTATTTTTGTGACCAGATATAAACCCCAATGAACAATGCAAAAATGTGGTAAAGTGGAAACAGATTTATTTTTTCTATAGAGAATGCAACTTATATAAAGGATTAATTACTTATGTTATCATAGACAGTCTTACTGTTACTTTTGTCATTGAAGCGAACAATAAAATCATGAAACTCTGTAAAGGAAGGACAAAGATTAAGTCTTCCATCCCAACTGTCCTAGTAAGCTTTATTTCCCAAGAAATATCTATATTGTAATGTAAATGGCAAGAGTACTTGAGGGTGAGAAAAAAACTAAATTGGGGAAAGTAAATTTAATTCATGAAATACTGATGAAAGAGTGAGTCTCTCTTGAGACAAACTTTGAGTGAGATAGGTAAACTAAATGATAGATATAGCAATTATCTGATTTAATCATTAGATACTCTTTGTATAAATTAACATGTTGTACCTCACAGCAATGACTAATTATAATTTGTAAATTATGAAAACAAGTTAAGTTTATCTTTAAATAAAGAATAGGTAAATCCTGAGAGGGAGAGAGCTGGACTCGTATAAGTTCAGACAATCCTGGGAGCTCAGAGGAGATAACTATTTCTGTCCACATTCCTGACCCAGGAGGAACCTGCCTAGTGCCCCCAGTGCCCTCTGTGCACAGGAACCTAGGAGCACTCAGGGGTAGGACAATTCCAGTTTCTGCCTGCTCCAAGAGCCAAAAGACAGTCACCAGGAGTGCTTACACACCTGAAAGCAGAGGTAAGACCAACTCTTCTACAGGTTTTTTCGAACCTGCCAAGTGGCCTCAGGACACACAAAGGCAGGAGCAGTCTAGTAAAGGAGACTTCCAGTTTCTGCCTGTCCCAGAGCTGAACTGCTCCCACAGCTCTCTGTACCCAAATCCCATGAGAAAGAGAGCTGAACTCTCAGAACTGCTCACAATCCTAAGAGCTCAGGGGAAACCACCACTTCTGCTCACATTCCTGGCCCAAGAGGAGTATGCCTAGTGGCCTCTGGATACAGGAACCAAGGGGCAGTCAGGGACAGGACCCTTCTGGTTTCTACCTGAGCCCAGAAATGAAAGTCAGTCATCTGGAGCACAGATACACCTGAGAGCAGAGGTAACACCAACTCTTCTGCCTCAAGGGCCATCATGGAGGCTTTAGGACACAAACACAGGAGAAGCTCTCTGTTCCCAGATCGACTGGAAGAAAAGAGGTCTACAGGAGTGCTGACATACAGGCGTACAGGAGGGTCAATCAACTGTCAGAGACAGCATGACAAGCTAACACCAGAGACAGCATGATGGTGGGAGGCAAGCATAGGAACCTAAGCAACAGAAACCAAGAGTACTTGGCATTATCACAGCCCAGTCCTCCCACCAAAGTAAATGCCTGATATCCCAACACACCAGAAAAGCAATATTCAGATTTAAAATCACATCTCATGATGATGATAGAGGGCTTGGAAACCCCTAAGAACAACAATGCCAAACAACCAGAGCTCCAAAGGACTAAACCAATACCCAAAGACGGTACATGGACTGACCCATGGCTCCAGCTGAATATGTAGCATAAGATGGCCTTACTGGGCACCAAGGAAGGAGAAGCTCTTGGTCCTGCCAAGGTTGGACCTCCCAGTGTAGGTGAATGTTGGGAGGGGCAGGAAGTAGGGTGGATGGGGAGGGGAACACACTTATAGAAGAAGGGAAGGGGAATGGGTTAGGGGGCTCATGTCCAGGAAACTGGGAAAGGGAATAACATTTGAAACATAAATAAAAATATCCAATAAAAGAAAAAATTAAAAGAGAAGGATATAAATAACTCTCTTAAAGAAATACAGGACAACATAGCTAAACAAGTAGAATCGCTTAAAGAGGAAACACAAAAATCCCTTAAAGAATTACAGGAAAACACAATCAAACAGGTGAAGGAATTGAAAAAAAATCCAGGATTTAAAAATGGAAATAGAAACAATAAAGAAAGCACAAAGGGAGAAAACCCTAGAGATAGAAAACCTAAGAAAGAGACTAGGAGTCATAGATGCAAGCATTACCCACAGAATACAAGAGATAGAAGAGAGAATCTCAGGGGCAAACGATACCACAGAAAACATTGACACAACCCTAAGATGCTGTAAAACACAAAAAGCTACTAAACTAAAACATCCAGGAAGTCCAGGACACAATGAGAAGATCAAACCTAAGGACAATATGTTTAGAAGAGAGAGACTCCCAACTTAAAAGACCAGTAAATACATTCAACAAAATTATAGAAGAAAATTTTCCTAACCTAAAGAAGAGGTGTTTATAAGCATACAAGAAGGCTACAGAATTCCAAATACATTGGACCAGAAAATAAATTCCTCCTGCCACATAATAGACAAAATACCAAATGCACAACACAAAGAAAGAATATTAAAAGCATTAAGGGGAAAAAGTCAAGTAACATAAAGGTAGAGCTATCAGAAATATATGAAACATTTCAACAGAGACTGTGAAAGCCAGAGATTCTGGATGATGTCATACAGACCCTAAGAAAACACAAATGCCAGCCCAGGTTACTATATCCAGCAAAGTTCTCAACTAACATATGTGGAGAATCCAAGATACTCCATGACAAAACCAAATTTACACAATATTTTTCTGCAAAACCAACAGTTTTGCAAAAAGAAAAACTGCAAAAGATAATAAATGGAAAAGATAATAAATGGAAAACTCCAACAATAGGAGGGAAACTACACTGTAGAAAAAGCAAGAAAGTAATCGCCTTGCAACAAAACCTAAAGAGAGACACACACATATAATTCTACCTCTAACAACAAAAATAACAAGAAACAACAATAACAGTTCTTTAGTATCTCTTAACATCAATGGACTCAATTCCCCAATTAAAAAAAAAAACATAGACTAACAGACTGGATACAGAAAGAGGACCCAGCATTTTGCTACATACAGGAAACACCTCAATGACAAGGACAGACACTATCTCAGAGTAAAAGGCTGGAAAATAATTTCCAATCAAATGGTCCCAAGAAACAAGCTGGAGTCGTCATTCTAATATCAAATAAAATCAACTTTCAATCAAAAGCTACTTAAAAAGATAAAGAAGGACACTTCATATTCATGGAAGGAAAAATCCACCAAGATGAACTCTCAATCCTGAAAATCAATGCTCCAAATGCAAGGGTACCTACATTCATAAAAGAAACCTTACTGAAGCTCAAAGCATACATTGCATCTCAAACAAAAACAGTGGGACAATTCACACCCCACACTTATCAATGGACAGATAGATCATGGAAACAAACTAAACATAGACATTGAGAAACTAAAAGAAGTTGTGAACCAACTGGATTTAACAGATATTTATAGAACATGTCATCTGAAAATAAAAGAATATACCTTCTTCTCAGCACCTCATGGTACCTTCTGCAAAACTGAGCACATAATTGGTCACAAAACAGGCATCAACAGATACAGCAAAATTGAAATAATACCAGGCATCCTATCAGATCACTGTGGGCTAAGACTCGCCTTCAATAACAACAATAAGGAAAGAATGCCCACATATACATGGACGTTGAAGAATGTTCTACTCAATGATAACTTGGTCAAGGAAGAAATAAAGAAAGAAATTAAAGACTTTTTAGTATTTAATGAAAATGAAGGGACAACACACCTAAACTGATGGGACACGATGAAAGCAGTGCTAAGAGGAAAACACATAGCTCTCAGTGCCTCCAAAAAGAAACTGGAGAGAGCATACATTGGCAGCTTGACAACACACCAAAGAGCTCTAGAACCAAAAGAAGCAAATACACCCAAGAGATGTAGAATGCAAGAAATAATCAAACTCAGGACTAAAGTCAACCAAGTAGAAACAAATAGAACTATACAAAGAATCAACAAAATCAGGAACTGGTACTTTGAGATAATCAACAAGAGATAAACCCTTAACCAGACTTACCAAAGGGCACAGTGAGTATCCAAATTAATAAAATCGGAAATGAAAATGGAGACATAACAATAGAATCTGAGGAAATTAAAAAAAATCATCAGCTCCTACTATAAAAGCCTATATTCTACAAAACTGAAAAATCTGGATGAAATGGGCAATTTTCTAGATAAATACCAGGTACCAAAGTTAATCAGGATTAGAAAAACTATCTAAACATCCCCAAAACTCCTAAAGAAATAGAAGCAATTATTAAAAGTCTCCTACCCCCCCCCAAAAAAAGCCCAGGAACAGAGGGGTTTAGTACAGAATTCTATCAGACATCATAGAAGAACTCACAACAATACTGTCTACAATTCACAAAATAGAAGCAGGGCCACTACACAATTCTCTCTATGAAGTCACAATTAAACTTATACCTAAACCACACAAAGACACAAAACCAAAAAAGAACTTCAGACCAATTTCTCATATGAATACCAACGCAAAAATACTCAATAAAATTCTCGCAAACTGAATCCAAGAACATATCAAAACGAGCATTCATCAACATCAAGTAGGCTTCATTCCAAGGATGCAGGAATGGTTCAATATACGGAAAATCATCAATGTAATGAACTATGTAAACAAACTCAAAGGGGGGGGGAACACATGATCATCTCGTTAGAAGCTGAAAAAGCATTTGAAAAAATTCAACACTGCTTAATTTTAAAAATCTTGGAAAGATCAGGAATTCAAGGGTCATATTTAAACATATTAAGAGCAATAAATAACGAACCAGTAGCCAACATCAGAAAAAATGGAGAGAAACTTGAAGCAATCCCACTAAAATCAGGTAGGAGATAAGACTGCCCACTCTCTCCCTACTTATTCAATACAGTACTCAAAAGTCCTAGCCAGAGCAATCAGACAACAAAGGGATAGAAATTGGGGAGAACAAAGCCAAATATCACTATTTGCTGATGATATGATAAGCGACAACAGAAGATCTGCCAGAGAATTACTAAGCCTGATAAACAACTTCAGCAAAGTGACTGGGTATAAAATTAACTCAAACAAATCAGTAGCCTTACTCTACTCAAAGTATAAACAGACTGAGAAAGAAATGAGGGAAATAACATCCTTCACAATAGTCATGAATAACATAAAATACCTGGGTGTAACTAACCAAGCAAGTGAAAGATCTGTATGACAAAACTTCAAGTCTGTGAAGAAAGAAATTGAAGAACTCAGAAGATGGAAAGACCTCCGATGCTCGTGGATTAGCAGGATTTATATGGTAGAAATTGCCATTTTTGCCAAAAGCAATCTACAGATTCAATGCAATCCCTATCCAAATTTCAACTAAATTCTTCACAGAGTTAGAAAGAGCAATTTGTAAATTCACTTGGAATAACAAAAAACCCAGGAGAGTGAAAACTATTCTGTACAATAAAAGAACTTCTGGGGGAATCACCATTCCTGACTTTAAGCAGTATTACAGAGCAATAGTGATAAAAACTGTATGGTATTGGTACAGAGACAGGCAGGTGGATTAATGGAATAGAACACTCAGAAATGAACCCACACACCTATGGTCACTTTATCTTTGACAAAGGAGCTAAAGCCATCCACTGGAAAAAAGATAGCATTTTCAACAAATGGTGCTGGTTCAACTGGAGGTCAGCATGTAGAAAAATGCAAATCGACCTATTCTTATTGCCCTCTACAAAGCTTAAGTCCAAGTGTCAAGGAGCTCCACATCAAACTAGATACACTCAAACTAAAAGAAGAAAAATTGGGAAAGAGCCTCAAACACATGGGTACTGGGGAAATTTCTCCTGAACAGAACACCAATGGCTTATACTCTAAGATCAAGAATCACCAAATGGGACCTCATAAAACTACAAAGCTTCTGTAAGGCAAAGGACACTGTCATTAGGACAAAACAGCAACCTACAGGTTTGGAAAAGATCACTACCATTCCTATAGCTTATAGAGGGCTAATATCCAAAACATACTAAGAACTCAAGAAGTTAGACTCCAGACAGCCAAATAACGCTTTTAAAAATGTGATAAAGAGCTAAACAAAGAATTCTCATCTGAGGAATATCAAATGGCTGAGAAGTACCCAAAGAAGTCTTCAACAGCCTTAGTCATCATGGAAATGCAAATCAAAACAACCCTGAGGGGCTGGGGATTTAGCTCAGTGGTAGAGCGCTTACCTAGGAAGCGCAAGGCCCTGGGTTCGTCCCCAGCTCCGGAAAAAAAAAAAAAAAAGAACCAAAAAAAAAAAAAAAAAAACAACCCGAGAATCCACCTTATACCAATCAGAATGGCTAAGGTCAAAAACTCAGGTGACAACAGATGCTGGCAAAGATGTGAAGGAGGAACACTCCTCCTTTGTTGGTGGGATTACAATCTGGTACAATCACTCTGGGAATCAGTCTGGAGGTTCCTCAGAAAATTGGACATTGCACTACCTAAGGACCAACTATACCACTCCTGGGCATATACCCAAACGATGCTCCAACATACAACAAAGACACCTGCTCCCCTATGTTCATAGCAATATTATTTATAATTCCTATAAGGTGGAAAGAACCCAGGTACCCTTCAACAGAGGAATGGATACAGAAAATGTAGTACATCTACTCAATGGAGTACTACTCAGCTATCAAAAACAATGCCATCCTGAAATTCATAATCAAATGGATGCAACTAGAAAATATCATCCTGAGTGAGGAAACCCAAGCACAAAAAAAAAAAAAACCCACAATATGCACTCACTGATAAGTGGATATTATTATCCCAGAAGCTCGAATTATCCAAGATATAATACATAGACCACATGAAGCTCAAGAAGAAAGAAGGCCAAAGTGTGGATGTTTCAGTCCTCCTTAAAAGTGGGAACCAACAAATTCATAGGAGGGGATATGGAGACAAAATTTGTAGCAGAGACTGACAGAATAGCCATTCAGAGCCTGCCCCACCTGGGTATCCAGTCCCTATATATACAGTCACCAAAACTGGACAATATTGATGAAGCCAAGTTGTGCATGCTGATATAGCTGTCTCCTGAAAGACCAAGCCAGAGTGTGACAAATACAGAGGTGAATGCTAGCAACAAACCATTGAACTGAGAATGGGGTCTCTGACAGAGGAATTAGAGAAAGGATTGAAGGAAATGAAGGGGCTTTCAACTCCACAACAACAACAATGCCAACCAACTAGACCTCCCAGGGACTAAATTACTGCCCATAGAGTATACTTAGACAGACCCATGGCTCCAGCTGCATATGTAGCAGAGGATGGCCTTGTTGGACACCAATGGGATGAAAATCCCTTTGTCCTGACAAGGCTGGACCCACTAGTATAGGGAAATGACATGGCACTGAGGCCTGAAGGTGGTTGACTGGGGAGAGAGAACTCCCTTATAAATGAAGGAGAGAGGAATGGGATAGGAGGTTTACATCCGGGAAACGGGGAAAGGGAGTAATATTTGAAATGCAAATAAAAATATCCAATAAAAAAGAATAACTAGAACAAAGGATTATATTCCACTAAGTAATCCTACACAGACATTTAATGCACTTGAACTTTTCCTGCTATACTGTGTGCTAAAATAACTTTCCTATGGGATGATTAAGTTGGAATCCATCTGCAAATTTCAGACTCCTCATATCTTGCATTTTTTATACTGATATATTTTTTCTTGCAATCAACATCAATTAAATGCTGATCCTTAAGAAGAGAAACCTATATGGAATTCTTATGCATAAATTGATAACAGTCCACCAGTTCTGTGTAGCAAACTATGTCTAGGAACACAGAATTAAGCCACTTTACTTGTCTAGAAAATATTCCAAGTTGACTTGATTCACAATATTTGGAAAGAACTGAAAAAAATAGAAACAGAAGACAAACCAAAAACTGTTATATTCAAGTGAAATTCTACAGACATGGCACCAAAACAACACATGGTGAACATCTAATCAAAATATGTTATATTGTTTACTTAGTCCAACCTTCCAGGTATTTTAATCCAAATTTGTTTCATTATAGTAATTAATCTAGTCTCTGAATTTAGGCAAACTGCTTTGGGTTACTATAGCAAAAGCCTTTTTTTAAAGACAGATTTATACTCTCATCTTGTCAAATTCAACTATTTGCTTTGTGATTGTGGAAACATTTGGAGAGAAACATTAATTTTCTATCAATAAACTTTGGTGTTTCTGAACGTCCCAGAGGTTGAATTGTGAAGCTGCTTAATGATCTTGTGGCTGTTAGGAAGGTAACAATATTATGATAACAATTTTGTTTGAAATAGAGAAATATATGATGTAGAAGAGAGATTCGCTTTCATTTTTTTTAGGCTGTACCAGCTTTATTCAAAAATTAAAAGTAAACTATCTATGATTAGCTCCTGAAGCTAATAAAAATAATAAAATCTCCTAGTTACAGAGAAACTATTGCTCCTATTTACAGCAAAACATGCTGTGTGACATTCAATTTTTTTCAGCAAGCAGACATATAATGTGTAAGAGAATAGGATGGCAAGAAAAAGAAGGAAAGGAAAGAAAAAGAGAGGGGGAGAGGAGGAAGGGATAGAGGGAGAAGGAGAGGTAGGAGGGAGAGAGGGGGAGACAGATATACAGAGATTGATGGAGAGAGACAGAGAGATAGGGAGACAGAGAGAGAAAGAAAGAGTTAGAGTAGTGAAGAACACAGTCATTGGGCCATGCTTTAGTTTTGCTATAACACTGCAACAATTCCACAGACAGTGATAAAAATAAATAACATGAATTTGTGCCATCAAACATTCTTGCATGGGAGACTATTTCTCCACTTGTAAGTGCTATGGCATTAGCTAAATCTACAACCTCGTTGAGACACAGTAGCCTCCTCTACAAAATAGAGATTTTAAAATGTTGGTACTAAATGACCATTTGATGTGAGCACAACTGCAACGACTAAGCAACTAACTCCAATAATGAGTTTTCTCTAAAGGATTTTTTCATTCATATATGTAACAAACGGCATTTTCCCCTCCTGCAAACAATGGTTTTTTTTTTTTTTTTGGTTCTTTTTTTTCGGAGCTGGGGACCGAACCCAGGGCCTTGTGCTTCCTAGGCAAGCGCTCAACCACTGAGCTAAATCCCCAACCCGCAAACAATGGTTTTAAGTGTCTCTAAAGTGAAGGCATGCAGAATATTTTTATGGATTTTAAATGGAAACTATTACAGATTAATCTCTATTACTATGGCTATTACATATGACCATACACATATCTATTATGTGCTGTTTCTTTTGTCAATTCCCATAGCATCAGTATACCATAGAAGTGTTTATCAGAATTGTTTGGCATTGAAATAAGTGCATACTTGACTCCATGATACATCATGCAATACAATTTATCAAGATAAGTCTAAGACACCAGATTGTTGAGTTGTAATTTTTTTTATTTTGCTCATGCTTCAAAGTGCAATACAGCCTTTTCAGGTACTACAGGATTTAGGTTGTAGAATGGTAAGTGAGCTAGCTTTTTCTGTGCTGATCCTATGCAATTATGTCCCATAAAATATCTGTTTCATACAAATCTCTAGTTATGAACATGTCTAATTTATGATTCAGTCTTTTTGTAGATTGCTTAAAGTCCCTTCTATGCAATTAGGAGTTTGGGGGGTCACCAGGTAAATTGATTTGAAAGCCACTGACTATGTGCTCCAGTTATCCCCCCTACAGTGTCAAAAATTTAATCATTAAAATTAACTCCTTTGGGCTTTGACAGATTTTCAGTCACAGAAGCAATAAAATTCAGGAGCTCAGAGTTCCTTAGACATCATTTACTTCAGCTTCTTTATTTTATAGGTGAGCAAACTGAAACTCCAGAAGAAAGTAACCTCTTCCCTCCAAGGTCGAATGCTAAATTAAGATCAGAGCCCAGCCTAAGCATCCAGTCTCTTTCTATCCTGTCTGGAGAGCATCTTCCTGACCCAACAATTTTCCTGATGCTCATAAGTCCCCAGAGCAAAGAGAAGCCTGTCTTCTCTTATCCCAAGGAAAGTTAGAACTTCGGCTTGTTCGTAGACTTCTGTTTGGTGCTGACTCTCCTCTGGACCAAGCAGAGTTGCTGATGATTTATGTTTCATTACAGTAGAGAGCTTGGCTTGCTGAAGCAGAAAAAATATCACAAATGTAACAGCTTTTATAAAGGAGACTATCTGGCAGAAAACTTATTCCTCTGATACAGAAACAGGGTTAGACAGGAGATGGGGCAAAGGCATGAATCAGCATTCACTGTCTTTGAATTGAGAAGTGGGTGAGTTTGCACTACGCAGTGGAAAGGGGCAGGCTAACTGCTACCAACTGTAAAAACATAATTCCTGTATGTGTAGAAGTCTAAAATTTTGTACGTACATCTAAAATGGAGAAATATTGAAATCACTGGATGTGGTGAAGGGATTTTTGCCATATGAAGATAGTTTAGATTAGCTGAACACCTACTTTGCACTCGGAACTCTGCATGTAGGATCACTGAATCTTGCAAAATGGCTATGAGATCTTACATGAATTCACATTCCACAGAAGAGAAAACTAGGCCTAAGAAATGTGATACAAATTGCAAAGCTAATGGATGCTAGGAGAATATCTAAAATCATAGCTTGGTTTCCCAAACCCCAGTCATTTGAACAGCTATTAAGTCAATCAGAATATATGTCTGGTGTCTTAAATCTGAATCGTATTTATATAAAAACAGAACAAGCCTGCTATTGTTGGCTGTGTATCAGAACTTCTATGTCTCTGTTCTTCATCATTTAATACTGCTAGTATAAAAATAAAATAAGACCATGAGTGTGAAATCTTTTTCCAGACACATGGATAATAGTACAAATACGATCTTTAATAACTATTAGATTCATTTGCATTATTTTTGGAAATATATCCTTACTTAAAGATTTTTGACACATGGAAACCGTGTATGTGTGTGTGTGTGTGTGTGTGTGTGTGTGTGTGTGTGTGTGTGTGTGTGTGTTCACATTTTGAAGAAATCAGACAATCCTTTGAAAGGTTTCTATAATGATTATTAAGTATTCTGAGTAATGGCATCTGTAGATAGAGAAGAGGCATATATGTATTTAATCGGTAAATTAAAAACATTGAAAGGATAGAAAAAGGTCTAATTTATAGTGAGCTATAGATTCATTAGCGAAGAAAAATGCTTCACAGACTGAGCCACAATATTCAAAAGAAATGAAAGTACCAGAGAAGGAACTGCAGAACTGAGTAGGGGTGGCCTTGACTCCGCTCTTAGTCAAGTGAGTGACAGGAAGCTAACTTGACCTCTGTAAACTTTAGTCTTTTCCATCTTTCATTCTGTTAAATACTCACCCAAGTCTAGTCAAGTCAAACATCAACAAAATGTACCTGTTCATTCTGCGATTTTCTATTTAGTCCAGAAGGGCAGCAAGAAAGCAGTCCTATTCATTTAACAAACATCTATTTGTCATCAGTAGAAGAAAAGGCACTGCACCAGGCTCTAAAGGGGTCCCCAAGATAAAGGAGACAACGTCTGGTTGTGCTGATTGCTGGTACAGAAGCAATGTAAAACCCCACAAGAGAGCCATTGACTTAGAAAAGTTTTCTGTCTATGGTCATTTTCAGTGAAAATATAAAAGAATCTCAATTCATCTTCTCTCTTATTATTTTCTTTATTCCCAAAGAATTGAAAGGCAGGAACCAGAAACAACATTTCCAAGGGCGAGTTGTTAGGCAAGGAAGAAAGAAGTATCACTGGCTGGTTCTAATCTGCGGAGAGCATCTTCCCAGCAGGAGCAACTAGAAGCAGGCAAGCTAACAGCACAGCTGGGCCTCTCCTTTAAACTCATTGCTGAACTCTTTAGTCAAGATAGAGAAGAACAAGTCCAAAGTCAGTATTTTAAGACTCCATTTTAAAACAAGTCTGGCTCCTTCCTTTCTGTTTTCCTCCTCTATTTACTCTGTTGCATTTTCTATCATTTTTCTTTTGTCTCCTGTCATTGTTTCTGTATATTTCCTATTTCTTCCTGATTCCCTCTTTATATCTCTTCTGTTTCTTTTACATATGTTGTTGCCACCATATCTCTCCCTCCTGGATACCATTCCATACTTCATCCTAAACATCCTTGTTATTTCTCACATCTCAGCCCTTCAATCTGTATTATCTGTCTCTGGAATAGTCTGAATGAAAATGGCTCCCATAGGTTGATAAGAGTGGTGTTACTGGGAGGTGTGGCCAACTGTGATTAGGTGTGGCCTGGTTGAAGGAAGTGTGTCACTAAGTGTGGACTTTGAGTCTTTAGAAGCCCAAGCCAGGCTGTGTGGCACTCTGTCTGCTGCCTGATGATCCAGATGGAGACCTCTCAGATCAATCTCTGCCACCATGGCAGCCTGAGCATGACCGAACCACGCTTCCCACCATAATAATAATAAACTAAACCTCAAAACCTGTAAGCCAGTGCCAATGAAATGTTTTCTTTTATAAGAGTTGCCAAGTTCATGTTTTCTTGTCACAGAAATAGAACCATAACTAAGACAGTCAATTAAATATGATCACTGCCATACATTATACTATAACATGTGTCCCACACAAAATCTTAGAATTTCACAACTGATAAAAATTAGTATATTTATGGGCAAATTGGTTTAAATCTTCTCTATTAGCTATACTTCAACGAGCACACTTTAAATAGCCTGAGATATACTTTTATTTTCTAAATCTTCACAAAGTCAAATTGACTTTGATCTCTTTTGCTTACACAGAGCCCCTCTTCATCCAACTCTTGATGTGTGTGTCATACTTCATAAAGGCAAACACTTCTATGGAATTTGTCCTTGCTATTCTCATAAGGAAGGGGTGACACAAAACCAGAAAGCATTAATCTTTTTAACAATTACTACTCTAATTATATCAAGTAGTAGCAACACATATGTGTGAATTTGCTATTTTCTTTGAGAAAGATAAAGTTTGAGGTATCTTCTCTCCAGAAATTATCTAGAGAAAAAGAAAAGCAATATTCTAAAAATCATGTGTTTTATCTTCCACTGCTTGTTAGGCTCTGAATTAAATCCTGACAGAAACTTTACACACATTGTAGAGGCTTCACAATTTTCTCCTGATAACTCAGCAATGAGATAACTGCACCATACTTATTCCATTTTGTAGGTGAGAAAACTAAGTCTTAATAGGTTAAAAGTGGGCACAGGATCAAATAAAAATCAGCAGATCAAAGATATGAGCATTCACCTACAACCTTTATGACTGACTTCTGGCCTTGAATTAAAGTGGAAAATAAAGTTTGTATGGAGTGACTGGGCTAGCAGGAGACATCACTGGAGAAGGATGGTTTTTAAATGGCCTCACCTAATGTCTGAGAATGGGAAAGACTTGCTGTTGTCCCTAGCATGAAAGTGGGAAGGTAATGGTTTGTAATCGAACATTTGGATTCCAGTGCAGACTCAACCATCTTACTGCCATGGGACTAAGAACAAGTCTATTTTCTGATCATCCCCTGCTCAATAGCCATGTAGCATCACTACACAGTATTCTGTTAGGCTTTCTGACTTGAACGCCTTTGGGGGCATACAGTTTCAAAATCTTTCCAGTACTTGCTCTTACTGGTTCATAAATAAACTACACTACAAAGATGGACAGGATATTCCCCCAGTGAGCTAGTGACAGAATCAAGATTGAAATTCAGGTCTCCTGAAACATTGTCCAGAAACCATACTTCATTCTTCCTGTGATAACCTAATGGATAGCATCTGTGCAGTCCACCAGAGTCAATAATCATAGCCGACATTGAGGCCCGCATGCTCTCAGCCTTCCTTCATATTCTGTAATTTCTCATAGCTTTTGTTTTACCTGCAAGTGACCCTCATTAGACTTTATTGTGTTTTGCTCTATTCTAAGTTAACAGATACTTGTGATGCTCCCTGTAAATTACCATAACATTTTCTAGGTTTACTTAGATAGACGCTCCATCACCCCTTAACAAATTAAAACCAGATATTTTCATCCTCCCTCCTTTCTGAAAAATATTTTCTGTGGAAAATTTTCTTTAATTAGCCTTTCTACTCCGTAAGGGAAAATCTATCCTGTACATCTTTGTTTGTGGAGTTATGTTAGTGTGGGACATAAAATGTAAATAATGAAGCTTCATTATATACACAAATTGAATGCTTCTTTCTCTGATGTTGCTATTGTGTGAGCTAGGCCAGTTTTCAAGCTTCTGGTTTTTGTCTGTAAAATAAAGATAATGAGTTTGATCACTTCGGATTATTGTGAAGGCCAAAGAAGACTGGGATAGTGGTACACTTAACTAACATTTATTGAAGTTCTACCAATAAAACAGATAATCTTTTATATGTGTTCAAAGTATCCATTCACTTAATTATCTTAAACACATCAAATTAAATGTCGTTATCACAATTGTGTAGGAAATAACATCGAAGTCCAGAAAATTAAGAGTTTAGACCATGATTCTAAGACCAGTGAATGTCATAATGTCTGTAGTCTCTCTATGAAGCACTTATTAAAGTGCCTGGTACATAATGAATACTAAAGAAAAGAGTTGTTTCATCACTTTTCTTTTTTTCTTTCTCATTTCTTTTTTCTTGGATATTTTCTTTATCTACATTTCAAATATTATTCCCCTTGCTGGTTTCCTCTCCAGAAACTCCCTATCTCATCTGTCCATGCCCTGCCTCCATGAGGGTGCTCCCACATCCACTCATCCCCACCTCCCTACTCTGTCATTCCCCTACCTGGGCATCTAGACTTCACAGGACCAAAGGCTTCTCCTCCCATTAATGCTCGGCAAGGCAATCCTTTGCCACACAGACGGATTGAGCCATGAGTCACTCCATGTGTACTCTATGGTTGGTGGTTTCGCTCCTGGGAGCTCTGGGGAATCTGGTTGGGTGACATTGTTGTTCTTCCTATAGGATTGCAAACCCTCTGAGTTACCTCAGTCCTTTCTTGAATTCCTCCATTGGAGACTGCATTCTCAAACCGATGGTTGACTACAAGCATCCGCATCTGTATTTGTCAGGCTCTGGCAGAGCCTTTCAGGAGACAGCTATATCAGGTTCGTGTCAGCATGTATCTCTTGGATCCATGTGGGATGGATCTCCATATATGTCAGTCTCTGGATGGTCTTTCCTTCAGTCTCTGCTCCACATTTTGTCTCCATATTTCCTTCTGTATTTTTCTCCCCCTTCTAAGTGTCCAGATTTTGGTCTTCCTTCTTCTTCAATTTCATGTGGTCTGTGAACTGTATCTTGGGTATATTAGTCTAAAAAGGGTAATATCCACTTATCAGTGAGTGCATAACATTTGTTCTTTTCTGATGGGGTTACCTCACTCAGGATGATATTTTCTAGTCTCATCCATTTGCCTAACAATTTCTTAAATCATTGTTCTTAATAGCTGAGTAGTACTCCACCTTGTAAATGCACCATATTTTCTATATCAATTCCTTTGTTGAGGAACATCTGGGTTCTTTCCAGCTTCTGGCTATTATAAATAAGGCTGTTATGAATATAATGGAGCATGTGTTCTTGTTATATGATGAATATATGGCCAGGATTGGTATGGCTGGGTCCTCAGGTGGTACTATGTCCAATTTTCCGAGGAACCAGCAGACTGAAATGAACCCACACACATATTGTCTTTGACAAAGGTGCTAAAGCCAACCAGTGGGGGAAAAATATAGCATTTTCAACAAATGATGCTCATTCAACTAGAGGACAACATGTAGAAGAGTGCAAATTGATCATTCTTATCTCCTTGTACAAAGTTCAACTCCAAGTGGAACAAGGATCTCCACATAAAACCAGATATATACAAACTGAATCTCAAACACATGGGCACTGGAGAAAATTTCCTTAACAGAATACCCATGGCTTATGCTCTAAGATCAAGAATCTACAAATGGGATCTCATAAAGCTGCAAAGCTTCTGTAAGGCCAAAGACATGATCATTAGGACAAAATGGCAACCAACAGATTGGGAAAGATCTTTACCAATCCTATATCCAATAGAGAGCTAATATTCAATATATAAAGAGAACTCAAGCAGTTAGACTCCAGAAAGCCAAATAACCTTATTAAAAATGGAGTACAGAACTAAAGAAAGAATTCTCAGTTGTGAAATATCGAATGGCCATGAAGCACCTAAAGAAATGTTCTTCAATATCATTAATTATCAGGAAAATGTGAATCAAAACAACCCTGAGATTCCACCTTATATGAGTCAGAATGCCTAAGATCAAAAACTCCGGTGCTAGCAGGTGCTGGTGAGGATGTGGAGAAAACTCCTGCATTGTTGGTGATATTGCAAGGTTGTTTCATCCTTTTTCAAATTAAGACTTCCCTTTCTTTTTGCTGCCTAGGTGAGTTTCAAAGAAGTGTATTCTCTCCTCCTATGCACCACAGGTTCCCTGAATTTAGAGCCAGTAGAAACAGCTCCATGAACAAGGGAGAACTACAAGTTAAATAAGAAAGGGGAAAGGGAGAGAAAATTGAAGGTGATTTAGCATTAATCAAAACTTCTTTATAAAATAACCAAATATTGGTCACTTGATTGTGATTTCACTGAGACATGGCCAGGGTAGGATAAGTATAGCAGCAATAGAAAAGGCAGAGATAGGGAAACCATAGGCTCTGCATGCCGCATCTGGTGTGATATTTTAAATTGACCTAATACCCTATGGATCCCTTGTCTGAAGATCTACACCACTTACTGAGTGTTTTCTCAGTGGATCCCCAAACACTATTTCCAAGCACTCTCAATTCCCTCTTGACAGCATAGCATGAAGAGAACTTACACTACAATAGCATGT
This sequence comes from Rattus norvegicus, assembly GCF_021556685.1. Taxonomy (NCBI): domain Eukaryota; kingdom Metazoa; phylum Chordata; class Mammalia; order Rodentia; family Muridae; genus Rattus; species Rattus norvegicus. Next base: position 88,691,469 of record NC_141538.1, read on the forward strand.
ACCATTAGCTGCTAGCACATGGCCTTCAACTGCTACAATGACTTTCATTTAACCCCACAAAACCCCTATGTTCACTCACACATATAAAATGTGTGACTTGCATCTAAAGAATTCTTCCTTGGAAAGCATGATTTGACAGCATTGGGCTAAAGACTAAAACAAATGTTTGAATATCATCTTATACTTCTGGAGCACATTGTTTAGCCAAGACCTGGTTTCAATATCTACCTTTAACTCCAAAGACTTCAGATTACAGATGTGCGCTACAACACCCAGATTTAGTGATTCCTTCTTTGAGTTGTGGGTAGGAATAAAGGTGGTGCTGAGCAACTGAGTAACTGTGATCTATGGATAAAACTGTTAAAAAGAAAGAAAGAAAGAAAGAAAGAAAGAAAGGAAGGAAGAAAGAAAGAAAGGAAGAAAGGAAGGAAGGAAGGAAAAGAGAAAAAAGAAAGAACCTATCATTTACATGTATACTATGAACATTGTGAAGTATTACAAAGTCCATTATCAAATTTAATAATTAAAATAATACTGCTAAGGGATTACTTTCCCCATTCAGTAAATGAGAAAATTGAAGTTAAGGAGAATAAAGACATTTTCTATGTTAGTCAAATAGATATAATGAATAAGTCCTGGACCTAACAAAGCTCTTTTGCCTCAAGGAAACTAAAAGTGTGGGAAGGAGAGAGTTAAGTGTGTGCCTCTTTTCTAACCCAAGTGGTTCTTGCCCTCCTTTTAATGCAGTGCCTCGAATTCACAGAACTGAAGGTCATGAAGCAAACCAGAGCCACATCCACAACCCTCCCCTCTAACCACATACACACCCACTCTCAGAATATTATTTTGATTTCCTGTGATTGAGGAGAAAGTAAAAAGAGATTGAAAACAAGTCACGGTCATTTCTAATTTATCACTTTTGTCTGAGAATTTTTACTTAAGATTGAAATAGCATTTTTCTTCTTTCCTACACCTCAAATTGCAAAGCAAAATCATAAGAGTGGGAGAAAATCTATTAAAACAAGATCCTTGCTACTTTATGGTAATTAAAAGCAATAAATATTCTTGCCCAGAGTGTTAAAAATCTCAAATAGCCTTTGGGTCAATACTGTTTCTCTGGTTGGGCTGGTAATAAATCTTTATTCCTTTTGAGTCAAAATATAGAAAGAGTTTTATTCATGAGTTCCAAGACCTGATACTGCAACAATTTCTAAACAAGCATCATTGGAATTTTCCCACCAAGTGTATTGATATGTCTTCTCCCAGCCCACTTTCTCTACCTACAGTGTGTCTGCCTTCCTGTGGTCATTTTATAAACACAATATTTTTGTACTGCATAATAGTGACAATATGGTATGGACATTCTCTCTTCATTTTTACCGTTATTGTAACCTGATAACATCCTCTATTATGTTGGAAATTAAAACAGTTGTGGTTGTTTGAATAAGTATGTCTCTCATAGTGTCACATGTTTGAATGTTTGGCACATAGGGAATGGTACTATTAAAAGGTGTGTGTGACCTTGTTGGAGTAGGTAAAGCCTTATAAGAGGAAGTATGCAGTCATTATGTATGATAAATACACACACACACACACACACACCACATATATATGTCTTACCAGTATGGTATAGTCTCCCCTGGATATCTCCTGGTCAAGATATAAAACTATCAGGACCTCCAGCTCAAGTATGCCTGTACAATGCCATACTTCCCACAGTGATGATAATGGACTGAACCTCTGAAACTGTAAGCCATCTCCAATTAAATAGTTACCTTTATAAGAGTTGCCTTGGTCATGGTACTATTCACAGCAATAGAACTCTAAGGCAACAGTTTAATTTTGGACTTCTCTAGTTCATCATTCTCAAATGCTATTGTAACATCAATGATGTTGCTTGTGGTCCATCTCAACCCCATTAGATGACCAACAATATCAACTAAACCAGAGCTTTGGGAGCTCACAGTCAGTGGCTCCAGGCACATATGTAGCAGAAAACTTCCTTGTCTGGCCTCAGTGGGAGAGGATGAGCCAAATACTATAGAAACTTGATGCCATAGAGAAGGGGGATGCTGGTGTGTGGGTCAGGTGTGGGTGGGTAGGTGGGTGGGGGAGCACCCTCTCAGAGGTTAAGGAGATGGGGGCGGGCAGGGGTTGGTTGACAAACTCTGTGAGGAGGAATCAGGAAGGAGGAAACATTAGAAATATAAATAAATAGAATAATTTAATAATAATAATTTTAAAAGATGATTTTTGGTTTGGTTTAGTTTGTTTTGTTTTGATTCTTTAAAACTCTTCAAAGCAACCCTTAGTGTCATTTTCTATGTGTCTATTATGTTCAACTTTTATTTAAAAAATGTTTATGTTAAATATAATCAGGGAACATTAGATTTTAATCAGCTGTCCCCATTGCTTTGATCCCAGTGACCTAGACCATATTTTATTAGGTCTTTACATTTTCTATATAAGATCAATGGGGAGATTCAAATGCACAGAGCTTGGCTAGTTGAACTGCTGCTGAAAAATTCCTTCTTAGAAATACCACAACCTAGTAACATTGGCCTAAAGACTAAAAGTAATGTTTTCTTACACAGGAAAATCATTTATCTTATGTACAGGGTGTAACGCAGTAGATAAGAAGGCTTTATTGCATCCTTTAAGGACATATTTCCAATGCCCTATAGACTTTCTCCTTGGCCTTATAGCTTAAATTTTCTACCATGTCTGAAGACAGAATCCTGAGACCAAGCCTTGATCAAATGACCACTGGGAGACAGTCAAGATAGCTCTACAGCAGCAGTTTTCCCATGTTAAGATATTTGTTTTCACCACAACTAGCACTGTTCACTTCTGAGTGTAGGCAGTGAGTTAGACTTCTATCCAAAAGGAGATAGCAAAGCTATATGCTGAGTCTTCCTCTGAGGGCTGGTTCAAGGAAGCTACATATTTTGGGGAAAATATTTTACTCTCTGGCCCTCAGTTTTCTTAAGCACAGTTGAGTGGGCTTTTGAGTATTTTTTCAAGGCTCTTCCATATACAATGATTTATGATCTATGAGCCATGTATACTCTGTCTCAACTCCAGCTCAGTAATAGGTCCTGCAGGAAAAGCAGAGGTACAATAGAAGTAGAAGCTTCTCTCAAGTTAAATTGTTTGGCAGGTCCACCTTCCTACTCTGGACAAGAAGCAATCTCATATACCTGATTTTGTACATAAAGCTTATGATAAGCTCAAGTTGTCGAAAAATGGCACTTTGTTGGGGTGACTCAGGGGTGACTTTAACATTTAGCTAGCACAGCATAATGTGTATCAGGCTGGCTTAGAGATAAGTGCATGAATGTTCATAAGACATACACAAAATCAGCAGCATTCTAAAAGGTTTCTGGCCCAATTTATGCATAGGCAACAATGCCCATTTTATTTTCTATAGAGAAAAGAAAACACCTCGGAGAATAGGTTTGCTGAATAAGATAGACCCTTTTCATGCCTATTTATTGCATCACAGGTAGACGGTAGAATGTGTTATGCTAAAGAGGGCTCCGGGTAAAGAGTGGGGAATGTCAAGAGTAACTGCATGTCTGTGAATAACACTATGGAAAATCTTGCTTACTAAAAAGAAGACTATACAGCAAGCTTCATTGTTTGCATGTCACTATTTTCCTAACCCCCAATTCAGCACCACACTTGTAAATCTGAGCCACTTTCCATTATTTTTTCTTTGGGAACCTACACTAGTTGAGAAAGGGGAGGGCAAACATTGAGTTTGGAATTCGAGAACAACCATGAGATTTAACAATGGGTAAAAGGCAAACTTGTGATTTGAAATCAACTCAAGTTCCCTGAGCTGGTCTCAAGGGAAGGGAAAAACCTGGGCCTGATAATTCAATGTCAGTAGCTAATATTCCCAAGTAAGTCATAGACCCTGTGGCCAAAAATGGGACCGAACAAGTATAAATAAACCCTGACTGGAGAGCTGACTCCAGAAACAAAACAAGGGTCCTGTTGATGCCAGGGGAGAAGATGCTAGTGACAGAGAGATAAAGGTGAACATAGCATAAGCCTCAATGATCTGTTTTCAGTTCTGTCGTCTAAAGAGGAAGCTCACTCAGTGCCACATCTGATGCTCTGATTTAACTTTGAAGACATTCTACATTACTCTTAAAGCCAAGAGTGGAATAAATGTCATGTCTTTGAACGTAGTTTTGCTAGTTCCTATTTTTGCCAGAAGACAAAAACTAGCATTTAAAGGACATACACTGATATACAACTACACAATTAATATGGCTATCATTGAGACACGTGACTCTGGCTAAATGGGTATAATATTTATTGCACATGTATAAACACATGAGTTTGAATCTCCCTGACATACACATAAACAATAAAGATGCTAAGCATGGAAAATTAAGTTAAAGGGTTACCAAGGAAATGATTCTGTATTCAAGAGGCTAAGAGAAGCTAGGGTCCTTGTTCTTGGTCAATGCAAGCCATCAGAACAAAAATCTTCTCTTTACTCTGTGACTTCTATTTCCTTAGTAACTTCAGTAAAGGTGTTGCCTAACAAAGTGTAGCAGACATAGGTGGTGATATCCACTTCCTCAGGCTATATCTTTTCAGTGCATACCGTCTTGTTACAAATGCTGGCAAAATTGTCTGGTTGCTGAGGATTATTTTGGGCCTAAGTGACCACCACTCTGGAGCATTGTTTTCATATGAGGCAAGGCACAGATTCCACGTACTCTGGATAAACCTCAGTGGTGGTCATCTGGGCCCTGAGAAAAGCCTCAGTAGGAGCTTTTCCCCATCATGCCTCGCACTGTCCTACTGCTATTTCCTGAACTTGATTCCTTGTCTCAAATCTCTGTGATGGTTAATCTTATCAGCCTGATAAAATCTAGAATAATCTGGAGGATGTTCCTCTAGTTATGCCTGTAGTTTAATTACATTGATCATATAAATTGATAAGAAAACACTTGACAAATTTGATGGAATTATTTCCTGATGAATCTTATAAGAAAAAATGGAGAAAGGAAACTGAACCATAGCATTCATTCATTGTTCTATGCGTTCTACTTCTAGATGCGTTATGACTAGCTGATTTGAGATCTTCCTGCCTTCACATCCATGTCCCGATGAATATATATTGGGCTATAAGTCAGAATATACGTTATTTTCACAAAGTCACTTTTGTCAGGATTTTTTTACCATAAGAATAGGGGGAAAGCAAGGAAATCTGTTTATGAACGAAAAGAAAAGCCAGAATCAGAGCACCTTGAGAATCTCTGTGTGTTGTTTACTATACATTTCAGAAGGAAGATGAAGTTGACATTTCAGGAGACACTGAATGTTCAAGGATGCTCCAGTAATGGATTTTGAAACTGGGCTGAAAATTAGAGCCAATAGGAAAATTTTCAGTGAAGTACATATAATTTATTCTGTACATCAGTATAAATGTTTCAATAAAATAGTCTTAGGCCAGAAAATTAACATTTGAAAAAGTACCTAGGTAGTTCTAGTGCTCAAATCTTTCAAACAAACCAGAAACTTTCTAATAGACTGTGTCTTTTTTGTGGATCAAAGAGAAACTAAGGTTACATCAACTCATGCTTCCTAAGCAACTGACTAGAGGTTAAAAAGAGTACAATATTCTAATTGAGCCACGTAACCAATGCTCCTCAAATGTACAAGAGTAAGACAGAAATATCAGAAGCAGATACACAAGTATGACAAAGACTTGACTGTGTGTCATTGGTTTCGAGAACAGGCAAATGGTTCCACAAGCCAAGAAATACAGCCTTCTAGAAGAGGTAAGATTCAAGGAAATGGGTACCCTAAAGTTTATCACATACTAATGTAGCCACTGTAATACTTCAACTGTATGTCAGTAAGGTTGCTTTCGGACACATACCTTTCAGAATTATATTAAACCTGGGTATCTATCAAGAAATTATAAAAAGAGACATGGGGACAAAGGGAGAAAGATGAAATCAAAGGCCTAAAGAAATAGGTTAAACATACAGTATTTCTCAATAATAAAATTCAATGTAATAAAAATTTCAATTTTCCCAAATTGATGTGTAGGCTTCACGTGATATCTCCAAAGGCCTTTAAAGGGAGTTCTGCAGGTGTAAGCAAAATTATTCAGTCTTAAGGATGGCTAAATCATGGTCACTGCGATAGAGGATACAGAAAAGAGAACTATCAAATATAACCCTGCTAATTTTTTTACCAGTACAAAAACAATATAATGGAATGTAGATTGATGTGAGAATAAATAATGTTAAAATTACTGTTAGAGCAACAGGATATCCACAGGGAGAAATGATCCCTAAGTTAAAATTCATGTATTACATAAAATTAAGTCAAAATGGATTATAGAATTAAATAAAACATAAAAATATAAAACTAATATCAATAATGAGAAAATCATTGTGGCTTAAGGCTACATAAGTCAATTTTAGACAAGGAAAAAAATGGATTCATCAGATCAAGTCAAAACAGAAGTTTTTATGGTAAAAGTTACCGTGAAATTAAAGAAAAGACAATGTAGGTAGACTGGGAGAAATTATTTATAAATCAGGTGTCAAATATTAAATAAAGCAGTTTGGCACACTGGTACATGCCTGTAAGAACAACTCCTGAGAGTCTGGGAAAGAGATCGTAGAGTACAAGAACTCTGGATTAATAATGAGCTCAGGATAGCCTGAATTATACTGTAAGACTCCATGTTAGAACAAACAATCTCAAACAAATAGGGCATGGTAACAATGGCAAACTAAATTAAAATTGAAGTGAGTACTTTAGAGAGAGGGGGAGAGGGAGCGAGGGAGGGAAGGGGAGAGAGAGAGAGAGAGAGAGAGAGAGAGAGAGAGAGAGAGAGAGAGCCCAAGTATCTACAGTGGCCAGAAAAGTTCATCAGATCCTCTGGAGCTACAGTTACAAGTGATGGTAAACATCTGGACATGAGTACTTAGTACAAACCTGATCTTCTGCAAGAGCAATTGATATAGTCTTAAAATCTGAACTCATCACTCTATCCACAACTTGGAATAGAATACTTTTATAAAATTAATCATGCACTTATCATAACAATCTAAAATTGAATGTTTATCTCATAGAAATTAAATATATTTACATAAAAAGCTGTATGTGAATGTCATAACAGCATTACTCTCATCAATACAAACCTTGACACAATCCAAATGTCCTTTATTTAATGAGTAATTGAACTATGCAATAGTCAAACTACATAATACTATTCATTTATGGAAAAAGAATAAAACAATGATTTGCATAAGCCATTTGGTTAGATCTCAATTAAATTGAGTTGTTTTGGGTTTTGCATTTTTAATAAAAGCTTTCAAAATTATATTCTATGCAATTCCATTTTTATATCACAAATTAAAAATAAAAATCTTTAAAGGTTTAGTGAACAGGTTAGCAATTACCACAGTTTAGGGTAGATAAGTACAAAGAAGAGTGGTCTAAAAGGAGAAATGGAGGAACTGTGAATGGAATGGGTAAATAGATGACACTAGAGACATGGAAGGTTTACCTGTGAGCCATGGCAGTTTTCACTGAGGATTGCAGGATTTGGGCATTGGCAAAAAAGTTCTGAAAATCATGTGAGACCATGAGCCATACCTATGAAGGAAAAATTCATAACCAGTTTTGTAAACCTCACAGTCTGGGTTAGGTATTATAGAAAGAAAAAGAATTCCAATCCTATTTCCTACATTATAAATAAATAAGAGCACCGTTTCCCAAAAGGCAGTAATCCCTGTACTATCATCAACGTATTTGCCCTGTCTCTATTCTACTTTTACTATTATATATTCAGTCTTTGTTTAAATTGACTCAGGTCTAACATAACAAATATTTGCATACAATAAGAATTCTGCCTGAGTTCTCTCTAAGGCCATCTGGTGCCCTGTCATTGGTACACATCAGACATTTTGTGAAAAAGGAAAGGAAAGGGCATACTGAACAGAGGGAGAGGTCTGAGCGGAGCACAAAAAGCCTGTCTCATTCAGGGTTAACAGTGTCCATATCTGAGCATGCTGAAGAAAGGGTTGGTGGAAGATGCTATGAGGAACAGGACTGGTGAAGAAAGATCAGGGTCCAGTTGTGAAGGAGTAAATTCACATCATAAAAACCCACCCACTCTTTGTGTTGTCTCTCGGGCAGGCAGGACGGAGCAAGTGTTTTTCAAACTGCATGTTCTTATTCTATCCTCCGTCTGCAGGGGTGTGAGCAGCCATGTGTGGCTGTGTTAACACAACATGACTAAAACCAATCCCCCAGCCCCCTCCTGCTTCACACCAAGCAGCCTCCAGTGCTTCCAAGTGCTGATTTGCATCAGGGCAGGTTGTGCAAACAATGCTGTTCAGGGAATATAAATAACCGCAGCCTGGAATGTGGTTCAATAGTCTGGTCTAGGGAAATCAGAATTTCCACTTATCTCCCCGTGGCAAGGTAGAACCTCTTAACTGCCTATGGGGTGTTTGCTTCTTAACTGCTCTCTCCCAAGATGCTAGTGCAGATCCACAGTACTGGATGCGTCTCCTGACCAACTTCTCCTCCACTGAAACCTTTGCAATGTTAAATTGCTGAAATATCAGACAGAGTCCAGCTCGTCCCTCAGCCCACCAGGGAGGGTAGGGCAGGTGCTGATCTTTTCTAAGACAAGCTACACATCCACACAGCAACCTTCTCAAGGTCAGGAACTCCACCTTATCCCTTCCCAAGTCCCCTAGTGGGCTGACTTAGTCTCCAATCTGTATATTTGGAGGAGAATCGGTATTGCTCAAAGTTGGGCATAATTTCAGATTCCTGTAGAGTGACCTTGGACAAATTTCTTAAACTTTTGGAACAGTTATTTTATTTTCATCTAAAAAAGTGAAGCTAATAATTATGCCTGATTGTTAGCATTACCAAGAGAAGAAACTTTAATGACATATTCCAAGGGCTTAGCTGGTTTCTTGGGTAATGTGAGTGGTAAGTGCTAGTTAAAGACTGGCTATTGTCAGCACTGTTCTAGCAACAGAGTGGTATAATGTGAGTACAATGTCAGTGAGCTAAGGTGACTCCCTGTGCATCCTAGTTTTATTTCTGGAACAAATACTCTGCCAAAATAAACATAGGGAAAATTTTGGCTTATAACGACAGGTGACACTATGTCCTTTCCTGTTTGGGGATGTGTCTGTGTGTCTGTATGTCACATGAATACATGTAACCTGAGATGGCAGGAAGGTGCAATGGATCTTCTTGAGTTTAGATGAATCCTTATGGTCACCATGAATGGCCACACATGTGTGTTGCGAACAAAATTCAACTTCTATGGAAGACTATTACTCTTAGCCATTAAACTATCTTGCATCTCTGTATCATTTTGAGAAAATCAAGGCAGTGACTCAACAGTTCAGTCAGATGACATCAACAGTCAGGAACAAAATAGAACAAATACATGACTGCTTCTTAATCTCAGTTGTTACATAGTTCAAGGCCCAGCCAATGAAATGGTGCCATTCTCATTCAAGGTGACTCTTCTCACAAATGAAACCAATGAGAAGAGTATCCCACAAATATACCCACAAGCTAACCTGATCTGGGCAATCTACCTCTCAAACTCTCTTGCCAAGTGACTCTACTCAAGAAGTTCTAGGAAGCTGGCATTTAGAAATATCCATTATACTATGCCTCTGTAAATCCATAGGTTAGTTTATGACTAGATGAAGCAGGGAGGTCATGAGAGAGTGGAAAGTTTTCAGTAAAGGAATACATACTAGTTTTACTAGGCTCTTAACCCCAGATCTTGGATTAAGAAGGCAAAATCTGAATCTTAACATAACTGCGTGAGATCCATCTGATTTCTGACCACTTCTGTAAATAGTAGACTGGTCACCCATGATGTGACACTCTCATGATTTGCTTCCCAAGGTTCATCTCAGGCCCAAGTTAGATATACTTTCACATTCTGTATTGGGATTTATTTCTTTCAATATTTCTAAGACGTTGTATCTTCTAAGATAGTAGGCATTGAAAGCACCTTGATGATCTGAATTTGGCCTTGCCTGGAGGAGAACTTAAAGACATTTAAAATCATCATTGAAAGTTTTAGAGTTCCCTCTTAGATAAACTCTTGTCTCAATCAAGCTCACTCTTCTCTCTCATCACACTCACTTGAGCCTTCTTCCTGATATCTGAACCCTATAAACAGTTAGTCTTTGGTCTTCCTTATGTTTTCTCCCTAGCTAGATGTTTTTTTGTTGTCATCATTTGTTTTCTTTTTTCCTAAATAACAACAGGGACAACACCTTTCTCCAAGTTATTTCCTCTAACATCCATTGCTAAAGTCAAATCAATGACTCCCCACTCGATGCTCACTGTGCAATTTTGTGGTCTGCTTGGTGTCTGAATCCAGCAAGTCTATTTATTTATCTGTTGCTCCCATTGGAAGTTAGAATTTGCAAGGTTAGAAACTTAGTCTGTTTGTTCGTTGCTCTCAGTCAGAGCCTGGAATGTACCAAGTTGCTCCAAGCTTAAATGTTTAGAAACTGAATTATGCTGAAGAAAGGACGGAAGGAAAGCCATCAGACTTTCTCTAGAGACACTTGCCATCTAGAGGAAGTCTTAAGATTTACTATAGTACCTCAAGCACACTGTCATGCAGGGAAGCAGGAAAATGTGCATTTCTCAAGATGCATTGTCAAGTAGAACGACTGCAGAGAGACGGTCTCATTGAATTTAGAGAAGGTGAAAAGGAAGTTAAAATAAGGTCTTTCTCTTATCAGTGGTGCTGCTCACAGGACACTGTTTTAACAGGGCATAGAGAGAGGATGGAACATGTAGTAAGTGAAGAAAAGAACCTTGAGAATGGCATTACTTCTGTACAACTGTATCAGATCACTTCTGCTTTAAGGCCATAACGTCCTAAGCATATTTACTACAGCATCTACTATGCTAAAGGCATTTAGCTTCATTACCTCATTTAATCCTCTTAACATCTTTAGATTGTTATTATTGTTGTTGTTGTTGTTGTTATTGTTTTATCTCTAGTTAAATAAAATGAATATATAATCCCCTAACTTGTAAACTTCTTTTTCCCACATAACATATTTATAGATTCTCTGGCAGTATCACATCAAGTACCCCAGTCACAGTCATTTCCCAGTCTTTGCATGTCTGCCTCCTACATCAAGATCTTCCCCCCTCCCCGAAAAAAGAAGGAAAAATAAAACAAAGAAAAAAGTAAGCAATTTGGATTATCTATATACTTACTGGTACATGGTTAAACAAAAAATGGCCTGAACCTTAAATAAAGCCGATTTCTACCATACCCTACCTCTTCCATAAGTCCATAAACTGTGGAAAACTATTCTTCAGCATTTCCACAGTTCTCTTGAAGATTTATTGTTAGAAGCTTTCTGTCTAGGCTGTTACTTCTTTTTGTTTTGGTTTGATTGGGGTTGGGGGAAGTGGGTCGCAGCTGTCATAGAAGCCTTCCGTGCCCATCCCTCCCAACTATGCATCTGCAGTCATGGATATCACAGCAAAAGTATCCCCCTTGCTTCTTACAGTCAGTAGAAGCACAGATAATGTCCCTCTACACTCTATTGACAGCAGAGACCCTGCTTCGATAGGATCATGGACTCACACAAGGACTACAAAGGTTACTTAGAGTATGGACATTACCAGGGACTCAAGTAGAGGCCATTTGCATTATTTTGACTCCTGTCAGAGGCATGGCCTACCCACATCAATGCGGCTTCAGACTGTAACACAGGGAGTGAATATGTTCATGGGCCTGGTGCTAACATGTGCAGTAGACATTATCCTGGCCCACAGCAGGGTGGGTCTTGGCCAGGTACTTCCCTATTTGGGGAAGGGTATTACCAGGCCTGACATCCTGTTCCTCTACCACATGCCTGCCCCCTAAAGTTCTTTATGCAAACCTGAGTCTGCTCTGGCCTTCCCTGTTGTAAAAACTTGGGAACTCTGCTTACCTTCTTGGCCATATCCCACATTTTAAATACAAACACACACACACGCATACACACACACACACACACACACACACACACATACACAGACACACACAGACATACACACACACACACACTCACACACACACACACACGTATTTTAAGAGGAAGTAGTGGGGGGAGAACTTAACATTATTAATGTAAGAGTTCATACCCAAGAGTCTATTAAAACAAATCCTTCACTGATTGTCTCACTATCCTGAAAGAATGTCCATCTGACAAAATAGGACTTGCTTCAGTCCTTTTGTGTAGATTCTATTATATAGTTCTCTTTTCTAGTGAGCCACCAGAGGACTCAAAATAGAACTGAATGCTATGCTAGTGATATCTATTAATCCATTCCTATATTCAGTAGCAAGAAAAACAACTGTGCATATGTACAAATGTATAAATATACTAGACAATTTCTGTGCTAACTGGTTGGTTCAACTAAGAAGAATGGGAAACACACTTCCCTCATTTTAATTTTAAATCCATTTTACTGTATTATAATTTGCCTTAATTGACATTTTATTTTTGCATAAATCCGTTTAGGAAGCTTAGTAGAGCATAAACCTTAAGGTAATAAAGCCACAATCTTATGTCATGGAGACATAGGGATACAATCATTGCACTCTAATCTAGACAGGTATGAGAGTAGCAGTCTAACATCAAACACATGTAATTTCCATCTTAATATCAACAAGAATTCCTTTTCATCAGATAATCCCAGGAACTCATGGTTCTTCAGAGATGAAAGTAATTTATATTTCTTGGTAAAGCAGTGTTAATAAATAGTGTCCAGTCATTACAAGTGCACTTGCTGGGTTGGGGAGATAACTCAGTTGGAAAACTGTTCTCTGTGAATGCATGGGAACATGAGTTCACGTCCCGAAACCACATTAAAAACAGCAAGCTCAACCAGGCATGGTGGCAGAGACTTGGGATAATAGCACTGAGGAAGCAGAAGTAGGCCCATCTCTTCAGCTTACCTGGCAATCATCCTGGCTTGGAGAGTTCCAGGCCAGTGAGAAACTAACTTTCAAAAGACAAGGTAGCTAATGCCTGTCAAATGATCTGTAAGGTTGACCTCTGTCCTTTTCAGACACACACACACACACATACACACACACACACACACACACACACACACACACACACACATACCTAAAGACATATGTACATACCACCAACCATATATTCAATCACATACAGTGCAATTCCTGAAATGCAAGAGATCCAGTCTGAGACTGAAAGCCATGGGATGTATTTCTCACTATAATACAAAGCTAGTAACTTTCACCATTTCCAGTAGTAGCTAGGCCCTCTCAATTCTAACCCCATAGTGACTCTCCTATGAATATCTACCTTCATTACTTGTCTCAGGCCCCACAACCTATGGCTGCAGTACTCTTCCTCTGGTGACCACAGCTCCTGGTCTCCAGGTGGTCCTCTCTGTCCCTGTGATTTCTTATATACCATTTCTTTGTTTTAGCAGCTCCATGTTTCCATTTTTCCAAGATTGAAGACTGTAGCTTTTATCTTAGCATTCAAAACTCGATTCTCTGGTAGAACCTCTAAGATCTTTTATTATAGAATCATAGCATCTTTCTTCATATCTGGCACCATTATTAGGCCAAAAACTTATCACTATATAGATCAGATCCTATCAGAACCTACTACTACTATGTTCTGTTTTATATTCATGTATCTGCCCATCTCCTAATGGTATAACAATAACCATAGATTGAGGCATATTTCAACTGTCACTAAGTAACATCTGCTTGATGTAGATGATGATCATTGCAGAGCTCCACAACTTTCCATGGTTTTGAGAATAAGAAGTCTCAGAAGTTTCTGCCTTATATGGAACCTATATACTACACTATCCCTTCCAAAGGCATTGCAAACCAGGGAGCAGGCAAAAATGTAAGAGGGAGCAGTAGTGAATGTCAAGGAAACCACACATTCTGGACACAGCATGGCAGGTGCACATATGAATCCACAGCACAGTCCACTGAAACCCCAAGCCAAACAAAATGCCAGTATGGAAATAGAGTTGAGGACAAAGTTCCATCCAACTAGCTAAAAAGATAGTTGCAGATGTTAGCTGCTGGGAACTTGAGCCAGATTTCTGTAAAACTGTAATCCTTGATAAGACAATAATGCACCAAAGGCATGTCAGACATCCAAAAATATTTGGTTATCACATTATGTCTTTGATTGAGGGAAAAAGAACACAATGTATGATGCGAAGAAAAGAATGTGGCTTTGGAATGAGTTGGGCCAGGGAAGGTGATTATGACTAAAATATATTACATAAAATGTTCAAAGAAACAAAGTAAACAAATAAAAACAAAAAGCCCTGCCTTCCAAACACCAAGTACAAGCTGTATGGCTTAGCTCACTCCACAGATCTGTAGTACACTTCTTTTGGACATCTCGGTCATAGAATCTTTGGGCAGCCTTTCACAATGGCTGTAGATTGCTCACCCAGACATGTGGTAGGACAAGAGACAAAAATGCAGAATGGGAAAGATTCCCTCTTCATTTTTGAAGTTGACTTGTTCAGTTCCGCATCACCACCTGAGTTATGCTCTCAATGGAGTAGAAATGACATAGAATATGCCTCACAGATTATCAATGAGACTACCAATTTATAGAAGGCATGAACATTTTTAGGTCACTGGCTAGCATATAGTTAGTGTCTAAAGTTTCTAGACTTCTTTGCATCCTAGATGTTAAATCAAGGCAAGCTCAAGACCAGCTTGAGACCCATAATCCTGACTCATGCCATAATTCTTCCCATTTGAGACCTATCATGCTGATGTACTGGGAAATGTGGGAATGAAACCTAAGGAAGAGCAAGGAGGGGAAAAATTGTTCTAAAACCAAAAGCCAACACTCAGCATAAGGGTGGGTTTCTAATTACAAGACCAAATAGAAGGTGAAGAGTCAAGACTCTCTTCTTGTTGGCTTCGATGCTTATGTTATCCTTTCATAGCTATGCTATGTTTTCATCCTTAAACATATTTGAGAATCTCCTTTTCCTAGGTGGAGTGAGAGATAGATCCACATTATAATTCAACTCATGATATATCAATAACTTATATACCAATTGATTCTATACCATAAACCTTCACTCTGGATTCTCAAGTCAGTGTACTCATCTAGATGAACTTCATTAATTCACTTTATAACTGATGATTAGAAAAGAAGGCACTGAAAGAGATTTGGGACTCCAGCAATAAAGAAAACAAACCAGTTAGTAACTTCTTTTGAGTTCTAAAATAATGTCAAAAAAAGTAAAAAAGAAAATCATAACTAAAATAATCAAACCAACACCACATTAAATTTGCACAGGGAAAGCCACGTTCTATGCTATGGATGGAAACATCAAAGCTCCATATGAAAAACAAAATGTAACAGATGTAAGTTACATATCAGGTGCATCAGAAAGGTTTCTTAAAAGACGAGTAAGACAAAGAAGATTCTGAGAAAGAAGTAAGAATCCTGAGAAGAATTAATATGTGCAAAGGCCCCAAGGTAGAAGTCATAGAAAACCACAGCGTCTGAAAATGAGCAAGCAGAGGTCTTTCGAGCCGGAGATGAGGACCAAGTGGAAAGCAGAGACAGATTCCCTATCTACCTTTAAACCACAATTTCAATGTCACTTTCATAAATCATTCCCAGGTCACCATCTCATAAGAGTTTATTGGCCCAATTCTGTAGTTCATATCTCTGTTTTATTTGTTTTATATAATACATAGCCACTGCTGTCCATGCCTCTCTTCCTGTTACTAGAGAACATGACATTTTCTAACCTTTATTCTGAATTCCCAAAGCCCTGTAGTTACCTTACTACTTTATCATTCATTTCCTAAATGATGATTTCACTTTCTGAAACACAAGGTTGTTGATTCGTGAGGATTAAGGGACTTGATTAAGGACATCATCATTAATGATTCAGGTTCAGACATTCAGGGAAAGATAAAAAATTAACCCTATCCCTGCTTAATCCACTCCCTCTTGTGTATTGTCCAGACAGGGAAAAGACTGATAGGGGGCTGGCAACTATGTTTATATTTGAGATAAAATGCCACAGAGAAAACTACTTAGAACATACAGAGAAGATTTCAAAAGAAAAATAGTGTGAAGCAGATCTTTGACATTCTCATTGGATACAACTTGCTTCATGTTTCCTTATCATTGTCTATCATTATTTTTCTGTTTTCTCTCCAGCTGTGTTAGATAATTAATTTCTTATAAGTGTTTCATAATCTGAGCAGCCGCTGATAGATAACACACTGCAAATAACTTGATTCAAAGATGCTCATTTTCTAAGAGGGAATTATTAGGGGCTTCAAAGACTAATAAATAATCAATGCCCAGAGGGCATTTAAAGCTTGCAGTATAAAAGGAAAATACAATGTAAGTGATATACAGATCACCATGGACCATCAGGCTTGGGTATTTTGCTACAGAGAGATTTTAAGAAATACTGAAGGCACTCTCCTCAGTCACTGATTATGGAGAGAGGATAGCTCTTGCGTGCTTAACATATAGAATATTAAAAGTCCCTCCAGCTAGCAACAGGCCTCCACAAACTACAACTAATGATTATGTGCCAGTCTACAGGGAATAAAAAATTTAATTCTGAAAGGTCAAGTGTCAGAATATAAGATGAGGCAATATTTCCTCGTTTTTTTTTTATGAGATATTTGTGTTACATTTTACAGAAGTGAGTATTCAATGGTAACAAATGATCTATAGCTGAAATTGGAAAAGTTCTAAGTCAAAAAAGAAACATTACTTTTTTCTTGTCTTTTAACAGTATTTAATATTCAAATATATACCACTAATCACATAGACTTGGAAATCTTGTATAACATTGCCCAAATATATTTGAGCCATACATTATTTTCTCATGGATATCTATCACAATTACTTATGAAAATGACTAGAAAGTTCACAAAGTAAAGTTCTTAGAATAACCAAATAAGTTGGTAATATCACAGCCTCTACACTGAGAAGGCTTGGGTTGAAATCCCTGCTGAGTCATTAAAAAGATTTCCTTAGTCATGTCCCTTAACCTTGATACCTCAAAATCCTTGTGTGTCAAAGAGAAGTGAAATAATCAGTTGCTATTTTACTAGCTTACTGGGATAATTAAATATGTTAATAGATGCTGAGGCTTTTTAAGAAGTGTGACCACAATATAATTTTTGTTTTTATTGTTAATAAAATTCTCTATAAAGTCCAAGCATCCGAAGAAGGACTCAAGCAGGCCTACCTGAACAATGAGATCCAAGGCAGAAGCAAAGGACAGACAAGGGAGAGAACCATCAGCACTGGTCACAGGCCATACAAATTTTAGTACAATAGACAGTGTTCCTGAAACCACTACACTGAAGGCCAGTTGGAACCACCTGCTGAGTTTTTTCTAAAGAACTTTACATATCTGTTTAGCAATTTTGCTGTTAATAGTAACTGAGGTTTGTCCAGGAAGAAACATACACAGCTACCTGAAAAATCAAGTCTATCTATAATAACACAAGTGTTACCCCATATGGCTGAATATGTTTTTGTTTTCACAACCAAGTATTTGAATCTCTAGTCATATTTACATGTATATCTGCTTTCCTTGAGGCTCCTGATGGATGTGCAGCTCATCTCTGAATAACATGATTATGGTATACTACTTACACACATTGAGAAGATATTCTACACCTACAAAGGAGTACTGAGATCTAGTCCAGCAGTAGCACATTCCAGTTAAATATGTCAGCTTCTGGGTTCAACTCTCAGAGAGGAGGGAGAGGAAAAGAGAGCAAGGAGAAAAAGAAATCATGAGGGAAGGAAGGATGATATAAATCAGGGATTGAGAGAGAAAGGAAGGAATGAAGGGAGGGAAGAAGGGAGGGAGGGAGGAAGGGCGAGAGGGAGGGAGGGAAGGAAGGAGGAAGGCAGACAGTCAGGTTTTCTTTCAGTTGAAAACACACCAAATTGAGACTTCTCGATCATAAGGAAACCACTCTTCTTATTTTTTGGTAGGGAGGGGAGATTTTCCTATATCATTTCAACCTTCATGAAAAGCATTTTTAAATGAGTACAACAATTTCGATTCCTTATAACAGAGTAATAAGTCCCCATTTCTCCACATCCCCACAAATCACCTATTTCTTGTCATCTCTATTCTAACATATGTGAAGTAATGTCTAAATGTGGCTTAATTTGCATTTCTCTGGCGATTACTTACTCTGAACATTTATCATTTTTCAGTTGGCATTTGCATGCTTTTTAAAGAAATCTTTAATTGAGTCCTTTACCCATTTTAAAATGAGATTATTTTTCAGTTATTGAGTTTCTTTAGTTCCTTACATATTTTGGATGTTCACTTCTTGTTAGACATAGAGTTTAAAATATCTTTGTCATAATGTAACTTTGTCTGCTCGCTTCTGACCATTTCTTTTTATGTGAATGTGAATGCATTTTAATGTCATCTCATTTGTCTATCTCTGCCTTGTTACTTGTGCGTTTGGTGACATATCTTAAAAAAAATCATCTCCCAAACCAAATCATGGAGATTTTCTTTTATGTTTGATTCTAGAATTTGCACAATTTTAGGTCTTGGATTTGTCTTTAATCCATTTTACTTCTTGTGGTATGAGACATGTGCATACTTTCATCATTAAGCATGTGGATATCCAGGTATTTTACACCATGTACTGAAGATACTACCCCATGAGTGTTACTGATATCCTTCTTTAAAATCTATTAATTGCAAATGTGAATATCTATTTCTAACCAATGTTATCTTTGACTTATAAGATCTTTTTCTTTGATCAGTACATGGTGCTATGATCCCTATTGCCTTGTAGCATAATTTGAAGTCAGGTTTAGGATTCATAACACCTTTTTTCTCCTTGTTTAATATTTCTTTAATTATTAATGGTTTACTAATTTCATTTTTGTTTGATCACTTTGCACTTCTTTGACCTCTATGAAAAAGATCTGAATAAGGGAAGATTATAATTTGTGAAAATATGGTTCAGAAAATGATTTTAGCAACTGTTATATAAACTCATATCCATAAAACTAAAAGTCTCTGAATAAATATTAGAATTAAAAATGCCTGGATCTCAACCCAAAATTCTTTGTTTTCTATGTTGAAAAATTGTATCTCCTGTTGAAGAAAGAGATATGGAGTCTATTTGGGAAAATAAGGCATGGTAAAAAGAGGGAAGAGTGGGGACAAGAGATCAATATGAGGAATGTCAAAATTAAGTTACATGCACATATGAAAATTTCTTCCTTGAGCACCTTTGAAATAAAGACATGGATTCAAATCCAGATATAGACACACATCATTTGTATACCCTAATTCAATTTATTCAGTACCTTTAATCTCATTTTTATAATTTCAGGCAAAGGTATAATAATGTCCCATATTTAAGAGAAGAATGTTTACAAGCATCTATCACAGAACCAGGATTGCAATAAGCTCCCTAAGTTCATCTCTCATCCATTCTTCCTTTCCTTTCCTCATCATTTCATTGGCAATAGAATGGAGGGTCGCATTTCTCAATAATAATTGGACACAACTCCAAACCATACTCTTGTTCCTTTATCAGAACTGATAAGTGATTTTTTCTGTGTGTTATTCGTTACAATGCAAACCGTGATCTCCATACATAAGATGCTTTCACTCATTCTTCTAATGACAACCCTGGAACCTTTTCCAGAAGAGTGACTAGTGTACCTCCATGCAGTATGGAAACACTTGCACAGTTTTCTCACTTCCCTGATGAGACTCTTACTCAGCTTTTCTTCCCACCTTTATAAAAAGGAAACTGCATGGGGTCTGTTCTTAATGGACCCCTGCAGAGGAGCTGTTTTGTCCGAGGCTCCTCCAAGTATTTCACAAATAACACAAAATTGGGTGCACAGTGAAGCTTTTTTAAACATTGCTTAACTGTTTTTCAAAAGTTTTGGCATCAATAAAAATTCTCAAGTGCTTTGGAAGCCAACCATTGGTTCCATTAATATTTTACACCCTGGATGTTTTACGCAATTGTTCATTCTGAAGTTGTCTGCTGATTTCTTTCTAATAGTTTTTGGATGTCCTACCAGCTGTCCTAACTGTGCAAATTTCTGAATAACTTCTTCCATCCTCACCTATCTCCTGACTTCAGGCATTGATCCCAGGTGCTGGGGTTCTAGAAGCAGAAAGAAACCCCTGTGGCAGAACTAGTTAACTCTTTAAAAATCAATTCAGAGCTGTTCTAATATTATAAAAGCTCATGTCTGGTAGGTTGAATGGAAGCTCTTCGTGTTCTTATACAGAAATGGTATAGCTGGGTCACATGGTACATGTACCTTTAGGTTTTTTGGTTTTGTTTTTGTTTTTTAAGATTTATTTTATTTATATGAGTACACTACAGCTGTCTTCACAGACACCAGAAGAGGGCATCAGATCTCATTACAGATGGTTGTGAGTCACCATGTGGTTGCTGGGAATTGAACTCAGGACCTCTGGAAGAGCAGTCAGTGCTCTTATCCTCTGAGACACCACTCCAGCCCATCCTTTAGGTTTTTAACAGTCCAAAATGTCATGCAATTATTATTTTTTCAGGATGAGAGGACAGAATAAATGGACAGTGAACTTGAGGGTTGTACTTTTAAAAGATTTCATTGGTTGTATTTATATGTGGTGCTATGTTAAGTACAATAATTTCATCACTTTAATTTTTACTTTGAAATATTATTTGGGGAAATATTGACACGTATATTCCACATAACCCATATAAGAAGCCCTTGATACTCAGTTTTAAGTGTATATTGACATCCCTGCAGTAAAATGGAAAACCCGTTGTTTTGGTGAGTTTGGACCTATCTGCAACATTTAAAGTTACCTCATCTTGACTCTCTTCAGAAAAATAAATGCAACCTGGAAACCACAAAGTAAGAATGGGTCAGTCTCGGTGGTCCTCCAAGGGACCAGATTAGTTGCTTCTATATATTTCCTTGTGGCTTGTGGTATCTTTGACATCTCTGGCTCCATTAATCCTTTGTCCTCCTCTTCCTTAGAATTTTCCAAGCTCCCCATAATGTTTGAATGTGGGTCTCTGCTCAAATGAAATCTTACAGTAGTTGCTTTGGTTTGCATTTCACTAATGACTGAACGTGTTTCTCAGCCATTTGAGTATCCTCCTTTGGGAATTCTCTGATGGGACATACACCTCATTTCTAATTGGGCTATTTGTTCGCTTTGATACCTAGGTTTTTGTGTTTGTTAAATATTTCGGATATTAGCCTTCTAGCAGTGTGTAGCCGGTGAAAAAATTTCCACTTTTGTAGGCTGTGGCCTTTGCTGTGCAGAAGGTTTTTCAGTTTCATGAGTTCCTATTTATCATTTTTTTATATTAGTCCCTATGCTAAGAGTGTTCTGTTCTGAGTCCTCTCCTGTGCCAGTGTATTCAAAGTTATTTCTCATTTTCTGTTCCATCAACTTCAGTGTATCTGGTTTTATGTTGAGGTTTTTGATCCATTTGGACTTGAGTTTTGTACAGGATGATAAGTATTTGAACTTGTCTAACTTCAGCCATAGAGTTTGACCACCAATGTTTGTTGACAATGGTGTCATTTTTTTCTCAGAGTGTATTTCTGGCTTCATTATGAAAAACCAGGCTCCAAGTCTGGATTGATGTCTGGGTCCACTGATCACTGTGCCTGTTTTTGTAAAATAATAATAATAATTATAATTATAATTATAATTATAATTATTATTATAAATTGCTATAACTGTATTACAACTTGAAATCATACATGGTGATACCTTCAGCAAATCTGTTATTTTTCAAAAAGTTTTCTGCTAACCTGTTTTTTGTGTGTTTGTTTTCATATGAAGTTCGAAATTGTCCTTTCAAGATCTGTGAACACTTACACTTAAATTTCAATGAGGATTGTATTGAACCTACCGATCCATGAGCACAGGAGATCTTTCCATCTTCTCATATCTTCTTAAGTTTTATTCTTCCAAGATTTGAAATTTTTAACATGTCATAAAAGTCTTTCCCTGTTTGGTTAGGGTTACACCAAGATATTTTATATTACTTGATTCTATTATGAAATGTTTTCTTTATCTAAATATTTCTTTCTCAGTCTGTTTGTATATACGAGGGCTATTGATTTTTGAGTTACATTTGTATCCAGATACTTTGCTGAAAGCATTTATCTGTTGGAGTTTCATAATGGAATTTTTAGAGTTATTAATGTATACTATCATATCATCTGCAAATAATATTACTTTAATTTCTACTTTTCCAATATCTATCCTCTTGATGTCCATCAATTGTTTTATTGCTCTAGGTAAGAATTTATGTTTAGTATTTAGTAGATATAGAAAGTGGTCAACCTTGTTTTGTTCCCCAGTTTAATGCAATTGCTTTTAGTTTCTCTCCATTTAAGTTAATGTTAGTTATAGGCTTGTTGTGAACTGACCTTATTATAGCAAGATATATTCCTTGTATCCCTAATCTCTCCATGACTTTTACATAAGACGGTATAGGATTTGGGCAAAGGTATTTTCTGAAACTAATGAGGTGATCATGTGGTTTTTGTCTATTCATGTATGTTGAACTGTACCTGCATCTCTGGGATAAAGCCTACTTGTTCATAGTGGACATTTTTTTGATGTGTTCTTGGATTCAATTTGTGACTATTTTATTGAGAATTTTTGCATTTATGTTCAAAAGAAAATTTTCTCTTTCTTTGTTGCGCCTTTTTGCAATGTGGATATCAGCATAATTATGGCTTTATAAAATGAACTGGACAATGTTCCTTCTGTTTCTAATTTATGGGATAATTTGAGGAGTACGGCAGGTTACTCTTCTTTAAAAGTCTGGTAGAATTCTCCACAAAAACCACCTGTCCCTGGGCTTATTTTGAAAGCATAATGTTTTAATTTCGGCTTCTATCACATTAAGGGTTATGAATCTGTATGTATTGTTTTTCTGATCTTGTTTTAACTTTTATAAGTAGCACCTATTGAGAAGCTTACCCGTTTCTTTTATATATTCCAATTTGTGGATTATAACTTTTTAGCATATATTTTTATAATTCTCAAGATTTCCTTCAGTTTTCTGTTAAGTCCCCATTAAATTTATGATTTTGTTTATATGAATAATTCATACTAATTTTCTCAAAAAAACCAACTCTTTGTTTCATTAATTCTTTGACTTGTTTATTATTCTCCTTGTTGTTCTTGTTTCTATTTTATTGATTTAATCCCTGAGTTAAGTTACTAGTATGAGATCTCTCCAACTTTTTATATAGGCAGTTAGTGCTATGAACATTTCTCATAAAATCACCTTAATGCATTCCATAAGTTTTGGGATGTTGTGTATTCATTTTCAGTCTATTCTATAAAGTCTTAAGTATCTTTCTTAATTGCTATCTTGATGCATCTTTTTCGTTCAGTAAAGAGTTGTTCAGGTTCCATTAACTTGTAAGCCTACCATTTGTTTCTGTTCTTATTGATATCCAACTTTAACCTATAGTGGTCCAATGGGATGCATGGTGCTATTTTACTTTTCTTATGTTAATTGAGACTTGCTTTGTGTTTGAGTATGTTATGGTCGGTTTTGGAGAAAGTTCCATGGCCTGCAGAGAAGAAGATATATTCTTTTGAGTTTGGGTCAAATGTTCTGTAAATATCTGTATGTCCACTTAGTTTAAAACATCTGGTGGCTCTAGCATTTCTCCTTTTTTCTTTTTTTTAACTGTATGACCTGTTGATTGGCAAGATTGGGGTATTAAATTCTCCTATGTTTGGTCTGTGAATGCCGATATATGACTTATATTGTAATAGTAGTTTTGTTGAATTGTTTGGGGGATTTTTGTTTTATAATCTTTATAATTCTTGTCTCTAGGGCATAGATGTTAATAACTGCAATGTCCTCTTGTTGAATTTTTTCCTTCGATGGGTATATAATATCCTCCCCTATCTCTTCTGATTAGTTTTGGTTTGACATATAAGTTGTTAGATTAAAAATGGCTACACCATCTTGCTTCTTTTGTCCATTTTCCTGGAATGCCTTTTCCCATCTTTTTACCCTAGGTGATGTCTATCTCTGATGTTAAGGTGAATTGTTTTGGATGCAACAAAACAATGGATCATGCTTTTATGTACATTTTGTTAGTGTTTTTATTTTTATTGGGGATAAGAAGCCATTGATGCCGAGGTATAATGATGCAGTGTTTTTTGATCTTATTATTTTGTTATGCTGTGTGTGTATTCTGATTTTATTTTTGATTATTTGAACTATTGGTTGTTCATAAGTGATATGGAATTTCAACACATGAATAATTTCTTTAGTGTATCCCTCTGCTGCATGTCTATAGTTTCATTCCATTGAGGTCAATAGAGATACTTTGTATAACTATGGTCTTAAGTGTGGTGAGGCTGCTTGTTTTGTTAATATATGTTCTATCATAAAGAACATGCCTTGTACCTTTCAAAATATGGTATGTTCTGTTTCTATTGGGTAGAACTTCTTATGTCTGAGGTTAATGGTGGTGTTATTCATAGCTACTGTTTCTTTTTGGTTATGCCCTTTCTGTGTCCTATTAATAACAAAAATAATGTATCGATACCTCATTGTATTATTATATGGGTTTCAATCTGCCCTTTAGTTTCATCAATGTATGGCTTAAATTGTATGTGCTCTGATGATTAGTTACATATTTGTAATATTTGTCATTTTGATGGTGACTTTCATTATTCTATGTTGTCTCTTGTAAATTTAAGTTTTTCCCCTATTAAGGAAGACTATCATTCAACAACCTCAAGCTTCATGAAAGTCCCAGGCCACCTTCAAAGGGTACATATATAGCATAAAAAAGGAAGAAAAGAAATAGGCAAAGTATAACAAGATATAGCTAGTGAGATACAAAATTTAGTAGCACAAGAGAAAATGAGGAATAAAAAAGACACAGACAATCAATATATTGGCAATGTTAAGTCTTTCCTTGTTGTTTAAATACAAATTAAGTTCCCCAACTAAGAAATATAAAGTAGCTGGAGGTAGGGAAAGTTTTAAATGTCTGTTGTCTATAGGATATATATTGAAACCTTGGTGAAAAGTATAGGTTTCATATGAAATTATAAGAAAGTGACCAGCAGACAACCAAAAGAGCAGGAGTGACTAAATGTATGTCAAACAAAACATACCTTAACTCAAAACTGTCATAGCCTTCTATTGATGTCTATGCTGCCAGATCTTTCTCTGCTGTGAGATGCAGACTAACTTGATTAGTTGAGTAGGTAAATGATTTGGGAAATTTTTATGTAGCTTATTCAGTTGAGCATGGTTTTAATAGTATTTGTTTTGCTCAAGCAGTCATGCTTCCCAAAACGCATGTTTGGCACAAAAAAATGAAGAACTGAGTGGCAGAAACTCAAGGATAAACCAAGATTCTAGGATGCAAAGAAGATCCAAAGTTCCCACCATAAGGAATCTAAGTATGGCGTGTGAACTTCGACTTAGACGTCATGGAGTATCAGATGTAATCTTCTGTTTGTCTTCCTTCATAATAACAGTAGAAGTTGGAGGTTTTTAACGCTTTTTGCCTTAGGCCACACCAAAATGTCTGAAAACTCATAATATCAAACTCATAGCATCAAAAGTCCTATTTCTGTTTTTCATGCCTCTCTTCTAGTATGTAGGATTTTATAGCCCTCAATGGCTTTGACTCCTCCGTCAGTCTCTTTTCCATATGCCCAAAATTTTCCAGATCCGTCTCACACTCTGTCACTTGTGAACATAGCCTGGAGTTTTTGTGGAGCTGACACCTTTAGGGGTTTTTACAGTATTCTATAAGATCACTTCCCCTTGCCTCTAACCTCCTCATCCCAAGCTTTGGTAAATCTGCTCAAAGTTATCTTTATGAATTCTGGTCTGGAAAAATAACATATTCCAATGAATTCTGCTATGAGATTAATCATTGCAGTCTAAGTACATGGCAGAAAGTTACATGTATCTAATGTAAAATCAATTTAAGTGAATCACAAGATTCTGTGTAAAGAACCCTTTGCTACTGGAATGCCTGTCTGGGTATCTCTTAAACTCCACAGACATTAAGAAACATGGAAACTCAATCCATCAAGCAAACAGGAACTATGTATGTATGTGGACCTGAAGAGTTTATTTCCAGAACAAGTAGAACAACAAAATACTTTCAGTACCATTGCAACATGGGCTTCAGCTGTAAGATAATGGACCAGAAAGTAGGGACGTAACTGAAAAACAAACAAAAAACAAGCAAACAAACAAACCAAAAAACCCTTAGATTCAGTGAAAAGAAAAGAAAAGAAGACAAAAGAAAAGAAAAGAAAAGAAAAGAAAAGAAAAGAAAAGAAAAGAAAAGCTCAAGATGGCTCCTTGAGATTAGGAAGATAGTAAAAACAGGGACAGTATTCTACGGTTCCATGTACTTTACATCTGAGCAAGTTAAATAGGTTTCTGAAGGGAGGAATGAGGGGAGAAGAAGGGAAGATAAAGAAGTAAAAGGGAGAGGAAGGGGGAGAGAGGAGGCAGGTCACACTCATAAATCTAAATTGAAACTTGAACAGCATGTTTCAAAATTGATTTGTATACATTTGTTAAAAGGCATTGAAACACTGTTTCCATTATGGTGATGATACAACAGGTCAGACCAGAAGCGATGCTGACTCAACCTGCCTTGATCAAAGCACATATGCAGGGAGGAAAGGAGCAATGACATGGAGTTGACAAAGTAGGCTCCTGTTTAGATGGTCTTACATAAACCTGGGTACAATTTACAGTTGTGGCATTTAAAGCAGATTGCTGGTCTCTCATACCTCCTAAATGCCTTAGCAGTCTTCACCCAACAACAGATGAAATGATTTCTTCACAAGATCAGGATGAAATGAGATTTTGCAGAACCTGGGAAGTCAAGGGAAAAAAATTCAATACAAATGAATCAAAGTTTTGGAAAAATGGGGTGAACATCTCAGACACTTATGCTGAGAGGCCAAGGGAAATAGTTAATAATTCCCATTCTTGTGGTTCTGTAGCTTTTAACATCTTCTCACTAGGCAGTGTTTGTAGCATCCTTATAAGTGGAAGCCACATTAATCATTTTTCTGGTGTAATTATGAACAAGCATTGAAGAATTGAACTTTTACCTGAGCCCAAGCATGCACCAGAGATGTGTTTGCTTTGGGACTTTAAGCTTATCCTCACTTGTCCAGTCCCTCCTTGGTAAACTGTATGCAGGCAGAAATGTTTTCCACCTTAAGATTAGCCAGGACATTAGCAGAACTAATGCCTGTGCATTTAGTACAGTGTATGTAAAACAAAGAGCACCCAAATATATGAACTATCAACATAATTTTACATTTCATAGAAAAACACAGCACTGAGTCCCAGAATAAACAGAGCCTTCTTTAATAAAGGGTTTTATGAAAGAAATAGAGGTCTATGCTACAACATGACATTAGACTCCAAACTCAAAGGCCAGTCTTTCAGAAAGGTTTTTTGGGCTAACTGCTGATTTGCTTGTCAGTAAAACAATCATCACCTTCAGGATCTCCATTTGAATCAATAACACTACAAGGTAGATAAGTGGAAGAAATCCTCTGAGTTGCTGAAGCATGTTGTTGGAGGAACCACTGGCATTGAGAAGAGATGGTGAAGACATTCACATTGGCTGGTCTCTTGGCCAAAATCAAAACTTCTCATCACTTACTTTCAGATGCTAATGGGAGGTTATGTTGGTATGACATATATGTGTGAATGTACATACAAAAATACAATCTTTCTCCTTCCTCCATCTGTTTGTGTGTGTGTGTGTGTGTGTGTGTGTGTGTAGAGGGAGAAAGAGAATTCACAAACACAAGAAAGAGAGAAAAGGAGAGAGAGAGAGAGAGAGAGAGAGAGAGAGAGAGAGAGAGAGAGAGAGAGAGAGAGAGAATTCTCTGGAAAGCTCCCAAAACAGCATAGAATTGATGATATTTTTGAATAAGAATTTTGAATGAAAATAAAGAAAAATAATAAGGAAAGGTGCTCCTAGGTATGGTGGAGGAGAACATTTACTGTAGATCAAAAGGACAGCATAGGTAGAGGCAGGGATATCCAGGACAGTCCAGAGTGAGCATGATGATAGTGAGATGAGTTGTATGGAGAAAGGAAGGGTGAAAGGGAATCAGGTGGAACAGCCAGGAGTCCAAAGACAAAAGGGCTTTGGATTACAGAGGGAAGGGCAGCCAATGCCATATGACAGCCATGCTGTGTACCAGGTACTAACTGTATGATTCTGGGCTAACCCTGGCAAACAGATATGCTCTGATATGTTAAATAGACAGCTCAGCCTTTTGTCTGGGGATGAAACATAACATCTTTTTCTTTGTAAAACCTTCTAGTGTTAAAATCTATTGCAGTTTGAAGACAGTTTGTCCACATTATTCCATGGTAGCTGTTTTTAACTTAAAGTCCAGTGGGTGTAAATTGCACCACATCTACAAAATGTCTTTGTAATAGAATTGATGTTAATATTTGACCCCAAATAAGTTATATAGTACAACCCATAAATAACCCATCAGATGCCAATTCAAATGTGCACTCCTCAACATGTTGCTGCCTCAAGGCTTCCTATTTTACCTAAATGGCATCCTGTAGTTTGTCTTTGTAATATGGATTTATTATAATAAAATCGCTTGAAAAATTGTTTGCTTAATGGGTATAGATTATAATGTCCATGGTTATTTTTGGACCAGGATTTATGTATTCTTGAACAGTGTTTGACTCAGAGTTCAAATTCCCATTTATAAGAATATGTAAACATTTTCCTTTGTGGATAGTTCTCTAAGGGAGGTGGTAACAATTTAGTAATGGATGCATCTTTCAACCTAAGCCCCTCTGCCTTTGACAAATAAAGGGAGATTTTGTTTTCCTTTGCTTTGCTTTGCCTTTCTTTTACAATGATGCTTATCACTTTGAAAAATTTCAGTAAAATACATAGAGGAATCCTAGAAAACAAAAGAGGGCATAGACATTCATTTTCTCCTTCACATGCACAGAAAGTCTGGCCTTTGAGGAGTTATCAGAGCATGGTGGAGAGAAAGTGTCAAAGTCTGGAAAGAAATGTTCAGATCAGTTTTCTGCTTCATCTTTTTCCTTGTGCACTTGGATGGCTTCTCTTCAGGGATTTATTGCCTGATTGTTCTCTTTGTTCCTGGAATTTTTAGATCCTCCATTCAGAAGAAGTTATCACTGTCAACTGGGCAGGAGGAGCTAGAATTTCCTGCCATGTGAGGGGCTTTTAGCTTGATATCCAGTGAAAATGGCAGAGCTGTGCTTTGTTTTAGGTACTGTAAGGCATTTCCATGATAGTAGAAAAGAACTGGTATCCCCAGGTGAAGGTTGCTTAATAGAAGCTAGGGGGAGTTATGGAGTAAAAATCAAGTATGATCGAAATAACATGTATTGAAGTTTTCATAAAACTTTGTAGACTTGCTAGTAGATTTGGGGGATGATGGAGTGCAGAAGGATCTTTATTTGAAGAGATATTCCTTAGTAGGTGGGATGATGAGAATTCAGACTTGAATATCAGCTGACACCAAAGTATCTGAGGAGGATATGAATTGCTCTGTAATTCAGGTTAATTTGGGGTTTCCATGACAGTCTACATGTTAGTGAAGAAATAATAACAAAGAAAGGATCTGTGTGTGTGTGTGTGTGTGTGTGTGTGTGTGCGCAACAGGGGGAGAGAGAGGGAGAAAGAGAGAGAGAGAGAGAGAGAGAGAGAGAGAGAGAGAGAGAGAGAGAGAGAGAGAGAGAGAGAGGATAATAGGCTATGGTTGCAACTCTTATCCAAAGCTACCCTTCATTATGTTTGAGTATTGCAAAAATGCCTGGGATGAGAACCAGTGGTGATAATTAGAAAAATCTCCAAGACAAAACAACAACAACAAAAAAATCCCCAAACATCCCCACCCTGACACAGACACACACACACACACACACACACCACCACCACCACCACTACCAACAACAACAACAACAAATATAGGTTGAGCTTTATGTCAGAGTCATACCATACCAAAAGAAGTCAGTTTTTTATAATAAACTTCAAATCTGAGGCCCATGAACTAAAGATGTTGTTGTTGCAGACACTTCCACATATTGGCAGGAAAGCTGATTTACCTATACCATGTAAAGTAGGCAGGGCTTCAAAGAAGTTGTCTGGACCTGAAAGAAGTTGACAGTGAACAAATGAGATCATGGAATCATTTCATCCTGTCATGCTCACTACTCCCTGCAGCACACTGTCACTTTTATCCACGTGTCGGGCCGAAGACTGAGATGGAACTGCACTGTGTGCTGGAGGCACCTCAGGCTCTTATCCAGGTTAGCAGCTCACCAATGTCTGATCACGAAAACTAGGGCAAATTATGGGTAGCACAGTCACTACGGTGCTTGCTTTGTAAATACAAACATCTAATTTTGAGGCCCAGCACCTATGTAAACAAAACTGGGTAAGATAATATGCACTTATAATTCTTGCCCTGAAGAATGAAGGTAGGAAAATCCCTGGGGCTTGCTGCCTCCTAGATTAGCCTACTTGAGGAGACTCAGCCAATAAGAAGACCTATCCCAGAAGATGTATATGACATTCTTGAGGATAATACCCAAGGTTATCCTCCAACTTCTATATGCATATGCATGTAGGTACACATGCTCAAACACACACAGAATGTTTACACTTATTAATTTTATGTTTATAAGTGTTTTCTTGCATATACTCATGCCTAGCAGCCACAGAAATCATGAAGGGTCATTGGATTTCTGGAAACTGGAGATAAGGGTGGTAGTGAGCCACCTAGGTGGAAACTCAACCCCAGTCCTCGAGAAGAGCAACCTTTCTCTTGAGCACTGAGCCATCTCTCTAGCCACCATATGTAATTTATAGTAGGATAAAACTATCCAGGTGGTTTTTACCTAGTTAATGTTTTTCTTAATACCTAGATCCTATATGAGAGCAATGCATGATGGGAACAATTCCCAGCATCACAGAGCTAGTAAATACAGGATGTAAATGCATGCTTTGTGTGCTGGCATGTACTAACTTTAATCCTTAGAATGTTCTACTTCTGTCTGCCTACATAGTCATTTCCCAAAACTGATCATTGTGCTTCATTCTTTTTTCTAATATGAAATTCTACTGTTGGTCTTCCCTGACTTTACTATCTGTCTCTAAGTAGGCATCAGTTATCTATCCCTGCTGCTGGCTGTTCCACAGATTATTGCACTTTCATATCACACATCTCCCTACACTCACAGATGATATGCATCCAGTTTATAAGCAGCAACACTTGACTTGTATTTCAAAAATATTTGCATTAAGAATTCAAAAATGCCAACCAAAAGAAAATAAATAGGCAACTAAAAATACCTTGGGTGACAGGTCAGTAGTTCTGAAAGATACAAGACAGTGCTATTTGAAGATTTTATTAGAAACTCATCCAACCATTCACCCTCTGATTTATTCATTCAACAAAACTTAATTGAGCTTTTGTTACAGCTGGAGGATGTGGATGAGATGCAAGAATGATAAGGACAGAAAGCTTTGTTGGCAAAGAGTTTACAAACATACATAAAATGCACAAAAAATGTCAGTGAAGTACTCAAGGAGACTGCATGACTCTTTGTAAAGGACAACATGGATATCATCCAACTTTAGATGTATGTTTAGACAGACTAACTTCAGCTCCCCTAGAAGCATTGAACATTTAGATCATAACTGCTGTTTAGAGTATATTAAATGCCCAAGGACATAGATCTTTCAATCTGTGGAAGCAGGGAAAAGTCCACAAGGTGTGCAGGCACTGTACAAAGAAAGGGTTGATTCATTTGCAAACAGAATAATCAGAGTTTATAGAGTCTAAAGTATGTAACCTTTCTGAAAGCCAGTATCCTAATATCCAAGACAGGGTTAATTATGCCTGCCCTGACCAATACTCCCTGTAGCTCTGAAGATCAAATGAGATGCCTAAAGTACTTTGTAAACTTGAAAAATGTTATGCAAGTGTAATTTTAGTTACCCACTCTATTGTTATTCTCCTCAGTTGTATCCCAAGGTAAGATCCTACTACTGAAGACTTACATACTTTCCACATACTTTCATTACCCAACTGGGAGAATCAAGCTGATACTGATCTGCAAGCCTCTTTCCTGCAAGCAATTAGAAGATGCTTTGCAAGCTGCTAAGGGTGAAAAGAACCTAAGGCTAGAGAAGTTATATATCACAGAGAAGAAACTACCACTACATTTTCCTAAATTGCTATAGCCTCCAGCTGTATTCTAAATACTTAATCTTCTCCCCATAGATAAGTAACTAGTTTGCAAATTTCACCAAGAAGCATCCTTTTTGGAAGAATAAGGGAAAACTGGTCAACAGCAGAGAATTAGTGACTGTGGTGCACTTATGCCCAATTATTACACATAAAACACAGTCCTTACATCTAAGGCTGAAGGACCATTGCAGAAGAGGCAGCAGACAGAGTGTAAGAGACAGATAACTGGGACAACTGATATAAGATGATATCATATAGACACAACAGTGAGGCTGCACTCTGAGAATCTGAGCAACCTATTTACCTAAGCAAGAACTGCATAAGACCATACATATACTTCATGCCAATGTGGTAAGGAAAATTTAATAATTTCTCACTTCAAGATGGAGAACTACAGTCATGTAAATTAAAGGTTAATGAACTATACAGAATATGTTTTCTGCAAATACAAAATCCTGACACATTTACTAATCCTAATGGTCAGTTTTAAACACATGTGCAAATGGGAAACACTAGCTGGACTTGGTAGGATATACTTATATGAGTTTATATATAATATATGCTGTTTATGTAATATTATATTTTATATAGATATATGTTTAGTATACAGAGTATATATAGCATTTATATATATACATATATTTAACATATTATATACACACACATATACATATACATATATATGTATATATATATATATATGTATACATATATACCAAAGAAGAGGTAATGAAGTGAAGTGGAGGTTAAGTTTGTGGGCACAGGAAGGAGGAACTAGAGGAGAAACAAGAGGATTGGAAATGATGAAAATACAGTATACTCATGCCTGAAATTCTTAAAAAGAATCATATCTGTCCAAATTTAATGGTAAAATTTCAGACAGACATGAAGAAGCAGGATACATCTTTGAACTGAGAAAGTCTCTTTGAATGGCAAACCACCTGACAGGATGCTGACGAAAGTTTTAGTTAACTGAAACTTTGGTCTGGTGATGACAAAACTTCCATAGCTTTGGGCAATACCATTGAATTTCTTGCTTCAGTCTATGCTGTCATATAAAAACAATAATAACAAAAGAAAATAGTATAATGATTTTTCCATCACTTTAAATTTCTCTTTTCCCCAAGATAGACGCTCTAAAAACCAAAAGGTGTGCCAAATGTGTTTTGGCATAAACAAGGATGTCATAAGGATAAGCAAACCAGGGATCTCAAGGTCCAAGGGCATCCACTTGCCATTTCTATGTTCAGTGCAGTCAAATTTCATAGAGTGCTTATGACTAGCAAACCCAGTGGTAAGCAATGTGGGGATACACAGAGATCAATATGACACGGTTTTGCCCTCAAAGCCTCACATATTTATGAACATCCTGAAAGTGATAAAGAGAACAGACTAGATTAAATGGTTCATAAATCAAGATAATGGCATCAGTCCTGGAGCAGATGCAATCCGACGGTTGACCTCTGTTAACACATCTTGCTGCTGGTCTGTGTTCATCTCTTCTCAACACTGAAAGAAACCCACTCAAATGTCATCTTTAAACTTTTTGGAAATGTTTGTTTTCTATCATCTGAACAATTGAAATCTTAGCAAAATATAAATTTAAAAGAAACAGTATTCAATCTTGTAAGTAATTTATGCACTAATTATACAATACTTTTATTCATCTTGCATAGTAAAATAAAATACAAGAATTACTTATATAAAAAAAAAATGCCCACCACTCACCATGGTGGCCACAAAGATTAAATAAAGCAATACAGTGGGAATAAAAAAAAAAAGAATTACTTATATATATTTTTTCATCTCAAATTAGCTAATTCTTTTTTCTCAACCTTGTTTTGGTTTAGAATATTTTTTTTTCTAGGACTACCAAATGGAATGAAAAGATCAAGTGATTTGAAATCAATGAGCTTCTGCTGTGTTTTAGTCTTATTTACAAATAAATAAAAACATATTATGGTTATTATAGTGCTCAAGAATGTTTCATACAAGATACCTAGCAGATATTCTTTCTCTTCTCCCAATTTTTATTCTCTCCTTTCTCCTCTTTCTCCTGTGCTGTTTCTTTCCCTTTCTATTAGCATATGTGCGTGCATGCTCTCTCTCTCTCTCTCTCTCTCTCTCTCTCTCTCTCTCTCTCTCTCTCTCACACACACACACACACACACACACACACACTAACAAGATTGAAAAGCCCTTTCTAGAGAAAAGATATTTGCACTGAACTGATAAGTCTTAGGCCAGTTCAACCACAGTTTTCCTTATCTCAGAATATGGAGGTTAGTCATCATCAGAAATCTGCCTAGGGAGAGTCTGTTCACTGACCATCCACTATTCATAATTTCCATTTCAAAGTTTAATAGTCCCTGTCATGCAAAAATATGCCTTAGGAAGTTTACAGCAAAACATCTCTCAAGACTATATCATGACTGTCATCAGATTTCCCCTTCCCATGATTAGTTAGTTAGCCTACTGCCATGTGGATCAGTATTGATCACTAACATTGAAAAGGGGTGGGGGTTGCTCTAGAACTTCTAGGCAAGAACATAATTTTCTAAGATGGACTTAATTGAAGATTGTGTCTTTCTGTCTATAGATATGACCTATCTATAAGTAACAACTGAAATAGCCATAGAGTGTATTGTGAGTATCCTGAGCAGGAAGTCAATAACGTCATAGGAAAGTAGGGTAGGAGCTTCTACATAACAAACCAGTATTCACTTGAACTTCTCAATAGATAAAATGATGTACTTGTTCTCAAGCCATCTTTATGTTTTCTGGTCATTGTAGCTAAAACTTTTCTTACTCATATGTCTGTCATTAGCAGCACTGCACTCTAGTTGTGACTTTTGACCATCTATATGAGCACAGGCATAAATGCTGCACTAGCTACACTGTGAAGCCTATATCACCCTGGTAGTGCTAACAAGAACCTATACACATATTAACATTAAAAGGACTGCCCCTCCCTAAAGTTGTTACTTCTGCATTTTATATCAAAAGGGTAGAGAATGAATTCCAGTCCACATTGTTTTCCTGACCCCAAAGTCACACTATTTTTGAGTGCTTGTCAAGTGCAATGTAAACAGATGAACACTTAAGAGTCAGGAAGCTAAAGTTTAAATCTCAGCTCTTCCACTTGATAGCAATGTGACCTTATCCATTTTGTTTCACCCTCTCTAAGTTTTTTTTTGCAAATGTCAGATAAAGATGATAATAATCTTTGCCCACCCCATATTTTGGGGGAGAGAGTAATGCCAAATTAGAAAATCATTTGAAATTGCAAATAATTGCCATTGTTGTTTGTAGAAAATAATGCTATTCCGAAAGACTGAGGCTCAAATTCTAAAATTCTATCACTCTCACAGGTTTGACAACAAACAGCAAATCTAGAGTGCAAACTATGCTAATGATAGTCACTAGGCCAATGTTTCCTATGCATACTATCATCTTTGCTTATGGCAATATATTCTACTCAACCTTCGGTCCCCGGGAGACTTTGTGCATCAATGGCATCAGTTCATGAGTTGAAATATTTTAGTAATATCTAGGGTAGCTAGTGTTTTCCATTCTTATCCATCATCTTGCCCTATTTTTTTTATGTTGTAACACTGCTACCAAGAATAAAAACCTATACTTCTTAGATTCCCTTGGAGCTAGAGATCACCAACTATATGATCAAGTTCTAGTCAATATGTTGCAAGAAATTGGTGTATGGAATCTCAAGAGAGGATTTAAGGAACAATTGAATCACTTTTTACAATGCTTTTTAAGCACCTCTGTCTTTCCTCTTTTCACCAATTGCATTATAAAGTGAACAGCTGAACAACTAGACACTATATGTGACCATAAAGTAGTCTTGGGTTAAATTTAATACCTTAGAATCACAAAGAAAGACACAATCTTGTATTCTTGGTTAAATCTTGCTGTGATTATGCTAGCTATGAAACTACCTATTTTCAGTTATCTCTTCATGATAGAGAATGAAAGTTTAATTTAAACTGGATTTTTTGCTCTCTGCTACTCAAAGCTAAACCTGTTTCTTGGTTTACACATTTTCTACCTCATCCTGCTTTCCTTTGGGAAATAATAAGAAAATAATAATAAGTAAATAATAAGTAAAGAAGAACATATACTAGTATACTAATCAAAGCATCTAAGACAAGAGACTGTTGTTCTTAAATATTCAAGATATCTGATGAAAATTCTGCATTATTCTCCATAGTATAAGACACAGATTTATCAATTTCAAAATGTAACCATAAAATATAAATTAAACAAGGGGGAGATAAATATCTAATCCACATGCTTAGTTACATGTGTATATAATTATTTATGTGTAAAATTATACAAGTATATAACATAAAATCAAAATATAAAGCATGTTACAATTTCCTCAGTGCATATCATATCAGTTACTTTGTATTGAAGAAACAGAAAAGATCTTCATCATTACCTTATAGTGTCATTTTGAGACATAGTGAATCACTGACTGTGGTATACATAAGGGATAGATCAGGAATTCCAAGAAGTCTGTCATGGGCCAACATCTGTGGCCTTTCTACAACATGGTGGAAAACAAATTAGTTACAATCTTAATAGGCCAGCTAACAAGACATGCCAGTAAACACTGGACGAATACACAACACATTGGGTTGCTGGGCTCCTTTGTAAGGTAGGGAGTTAGTTTGCATATTTCATGATTATTCAAAAAAGAGATTTGAGTAACAAGAAATGTATGAGCCATGACACTCAGAACAGATGGTTTTAAAGCTTCAATTTCTGTTATTTCAGTGGTAAGGTTTTAAACAAATTTTTCATAACAATAAACCTATGTGGTGTATGTCATCTTTAGCCCTATAGTATTATCTTCAAAAATGTGTGTGTCAGTCTCAATTCTATGAAAATATGTCCTGGATTCATTGTGTATTTTTTATTATCTATATTCTAAAATAACTTCACAAAAACTATGAGATAATTAGTTAACATTAATTCCCAGGGCTGTCATGGTTCAATGTTAGACAAGGACAAAAGCTGCTGCTCATTCTGCCTACCGTTGATCCAGACATTACTTTACATGGATTATGTCATTTATTTTTCAATCAGCACCATAGACTAAATAATACTGCCATTGCTGATTGGAAAAGCAGGAAAACAAGTCACAGGAAGAAAAGTACTTTACCACATAGGAGAAGAAGAAAGTGGTAGAATACAATTTTCTACAAAACAATTATATGCAAAAGAAATCTTGAAAGCAGAGTAAAGCAGAGTAAGTATAATAACGGAAACACAGTTCAGTTGTACAAGGTGTCCTCAAATCTCATTGGCTTAACAAAATTGTACATTATATAATTCATAATATGTATACATAATTTATATATGTACTTATAGTGAGTATGCACACAAACACACACACACACACATACACACAGATATATATAATTGCTTTTTTCTTTCATGCTTTTTTTATACAATACTTCAAAGACCATAGTTTTCTCTTTTTTCTTTTTTTTTCCATCTTTATCAAATTGGGTGTTTCTTATTTACATTTCAAATGTTATTCCATTTCCCGGTTTCCAGGCCAACATCCCCCAACCCCTTCCCCTCCCCTCTTCCATGTGGATGTTCCACTACTCATCCTCCCCCCATTACTGCCCTCCCCACAACAATTCACTGGGGGTCCAGCCATAGCAGGATCAAGGGCTTCCCCATCCACTGGTGCCCCTACTAGGCTATTCATTGCTACCTATGAATATAGAGCCCAGGCTCAGTCCATGTATATAGTCTTTGGGTAGTAGCTTAGTCCTGGAAGCTGTGACTGGTGAGCATTGTTGTCATATGGGGTCTCAAGCCCCTTCAGTTCTTTGAGTGCTTTCTCTAATTCCTTCAACAGGGGTCCAGTTCTCAGTTCAGTGGTTTGCTGCTGACAGTCACCAATGTATTTGCCATATTCCTGCAGTGTCTCTCAGGAAAGATCTACATTCAGTTCCTGACAGCCTGCACCTCTTTGCTTCATCTATCTTATCTAGTTTGGTGGCTGTCTATCTATGGGACACATGTGCGGCAGGCTCTGAATCGGTGTTCCTTCAGTCTCTGTTCTAAACTTTGCCTCCCTATCCCCTCCTAAGGGTATTCTTGTTCCCCTTTTAAAGAAGGAGTGAAGTATCTGCATTTTCCTCATCCTTCTGGAGTTTAATGTGTTTGTGCATCTTTTGTAATGCGAGCATTTGGGCTAATATGCACTTATCAATGAGTGCATACCATGTGTGTTTTTCTGTGATTGAGTTACCAAACTCAGGATGATATTTTCCAGTTCCATCCATTTGACTATGAATTTCATAAAGTCATTGTTTTTGATAGCTGAGTAATATTCCATTGTGTAGATGTACCACATTCTCTGTATCCATCCCTCTGTTGAAGGGCATCTCGGTTCTTTCCAGCTTCTGGCTATTATAAATAAGGCTGCTAAGAACATAGTGGAGCACGTGTCTTTGCTGTATGTTGGAGTATCTTTTGGGTATATGCCCAAGAGAGGTAGGGCTGGGTCCTCAGGTAGTGCAATGTCCAATTTTCTGAGGAACCTCCAGACTGATTTCCAGAATGGTTGTACCAGTCTGCAATCCCACTAACAATGGAGGAGTGTTCCTCTTTCTCCATATCCTCACCAGCATTTGCTGTCACCTGAGTTTTTGATCTTAGCCATTCTCACTGGTGTGAGGTGAAATCTCAGGGTTGTTTTGATTTGCATTTCCCTTATGACTAAAGATGTTGAACATTTCTTTAGGTGTTTCTCAGCCATTCGGCATTCCTCAGCTGTGAATTCTTTGTTTAGCTCTGAAGCCCATTTTTTTCCTCCATCTTTATTAACTTGGGTATTTCTTATTTACATTTTGATTGTTATTCCCTTTCCTAGTTTCAGGGCCAACATCCCACTAAATCCTCCCGCTCCCCTTCTATATGGGTGTTTCCCTCCCCGTCCTCTCCCCATTACTGCCATCCCCCAAAAAATCACGTTCACTGGGGGATCAGTCTTGGCAGGAACAAGGGCTTCCTCTTCCTCTTACAAGGCTATTCATAGCTACCTGTGCAATTGAAGCCCAGGGTCAGTCCATGTATAGTATTTAGGTAGTGGCTTAGTCCCTGGAAGCTCTGGTTGCTTGGCATTGTTGTTCATATGGGGTCTCGAGCCCCTTCAAGCTCTTTCAGTCCTTTCTCTGATTCTTTCAATGAGGGTCCCCTTCTCAGTTCCCTTATTTGATCCCCATTTTAAATAGGGTTATTTGTCTTCCTGCAGTCTAACTTCTTGAGTTCTTTGTATATTTTGTATATAAGGCCTCTATCAGTTGTAGGATTGGTAAAGAACTTTTACCAGTATGTTGGTTGCCGATTTGTCCTAACCACAGTGTCCTATGCCTTATAGAAGCTTTGTAGCCTTATGAGATCCCATTTGTCGAATCTTGATCTAAGAACATAAGCCATTAGTGTTTTGTTCAGGAAATTTTCTCCAGTGCACATGTGTTTGAGATTCTTCCCCACTTTTTCTTTTATTAGTTTGAGTGTATCTGGTTTGATGTGGAGGTCCTTGATCCACTTGGAATTAACCTTCATACAGGGTGATAAGAATGGATCAAACATCAATCGTCTACATGCTGACCTCAAGTTCAACCAGCACCATTTGCTGAAAATGCTATCTTTTTTCCATTGGATGGTTTTGGCTCCTTTGTCAAAAATCAAGTGACCATAGGTGTGTGGGTTCATTTCTGGGTCTTCAATTCTATTCCATTGGTCTATCTGTCTGTCTCTGTACCAATACCATGCAGTTTTTATCACTATTGCTCTGTAATACTGCTTGAGTTCAGGGATAGTGATTCCCCCTGAAGTCCTTTTATTGTTGAGGATAGCTTTAGCTATCCTGGGTTTTTTGTTATTCCAGATGAATTTGCAAATTGTTCTGTCTAACTCTTTGAAGAATTGGATTGGTATTTTGATGGGGTTTGCATTGAATCTGTAGATTGCTTTTGGTAAAATGGCCATTTTTACTATATTAATCCTGCCAATCCATGAGCATGGGAGATCTTTCCATCTTCCGAGGTCTTCTTCAATTTCTTTCCTCAGTGTCTTGAAGTTCTTATTGTACAGATCTTTTACTTGCTTGGTTAAAGTCACACCGAGGTACTTTATATTATTTGGGTCTATTATGAAGGGTGTCGTTTCCCTAATTTCTTTCTCGGCTTGTTTCTCTTTTGTATAGAGGAAGGCAACTGATTTATTTGAGTTAATTTTATACCCAGCCACTTTGCTGAAGTTGTTTATCAGCTTTAGTAGTTCTCTGGTGGAACTTTTGGGATCACTTAAATATACTATCATGTCATCTGCAAATAGTGATATTTTGACCTCTTCTTTTCCGATCTGTATCCCTTTGATCTCCTTTTGTTGTCTGATTGCTCTGGCTAGAACTTCAAGAACTATATTGAATAAGTAGGGAGAGAGTGGGCAGCCTTGTCTAGTCCCTGATTTTAGTGGGATTGCTTCAAGTTTCTCTCCATTTAGTTTAATGTTAGCAACTGGTTTGCTGTATATGGCTTTTACTATGTTTAGGTATGGGCCTTGAATTCCTATTCTTTCCAGGACTTTTTTCATGAAGGGGTGTTGAATTTTGTCAAATGCTTTCTCAGCATCTAATGAAATGATCATGTGGCTCTGTTCTTTCAGTTTGTTTATATAATGGATCACGTTGATGGTTTTCCGTATATTAAACCATCCCTGCATGCCTGGGATGAAGCCTACTTGATCATGGTGGATGATTGTTTTGATGTGCTCTTGAATTCGGTTTGCCAGAATTTTATTGAGTATTTTTGCGTCGATATTCATAAGGGAAATTGGTCTGAAGTTCTCTTTCTTTGTTGTGTCTTTGTGTGGTTTAGGTATAAGAGTAATTGTGGCTTCGTAGAAGGAATTCGGTAGGGCTCCATCTGTTTCAATTTT
Organism: Rattus norvegicus; assembly: GCF_021556685.1. Classification (NCBI taxonomy): domain Eukaryota; kingdom Metazoa; phylum Chordata; class Mammalia; order Rodentia; family Muridae; genus Rattus; species Rattus norvegicus. The sequence continues at coordinate 88,732,860 of NC_141538.1, forward strand.
GTGGAATAGTTTGGATAATATTGGTATGAGGTCTTCTATGAAGGTTTGATAGAATTCTGCACTAAACCCGTCTGGACCTGGGCTCTTTTTGGTTGGGAGACCTTTAATGACTGCTTCTATTTCCTTAGGAGTTATGGGATTGTTTAACTGGTTTATCTGTTCCTGATTTAACTTCGATACCTGGTATCTGTCTAGGAAATTGTCCATTTCCTGAAGATTTTCAAATTTTGTTGAATATAGGTTTTTATAGTAAGATCTGATGATTTTTTGAATTTCCTCCGAATCTGTAGTTATGTCTCCCTTTTCATTTCTGATTTTGTTAATTTGGACGCACTCTCTGTGTCCTCTCGTTAGTCTGGCTAAGGGTTTATCTATCTTGTTGATTTTCTCAAAGAACCAACTTTTGGTTCTGTTGATTCTTTCTATGGTCCTTTTTGTTTCTACTTGGTTGATTTCTGCTCTGAGTTTGATTATTTCCTGCCTTCTACTCCTCCTGGGTGTATTTGCTTCTTTTTGTTCTAGAGCTTTTAGGTGTGCTGTCAAGCTGCTGACATATGCTCTTTCCTGTTTCTTTCTGCAGGCACTCAGCGCTATGAGTTTTCCTCTTAGCACAGCTTTCATTGTGTCCCATAAGTTTGAGTATGTTGTATCTTCATTTTCATTAAATTCTAAAAAGTTTTTAATTTCTTTCTTTATTTCTTCCTTGACCAGGTTATCATTGAGTAGAGCATTGTTCAATTTCCACGTATATGTGGGCATTCTTCCCTTATTGTTATTGAAGACCAGTTTTAGGCCGTGGTGGTCCGATAGCACGCATGGGATTATTTCTATCTTTCTGTACCTGTTGAGGCCCGTTTTTTGACCAATTATATGGTCAATTTTGGAGAAAGTACCATGAGGAGCTGAGAAGAAGGTATATCCTTTTGCTTTAGGATAGAATGTTCTATAAATATCCGTTAAGTCCATTTGGCTCATGACTTCTCTTAGTCTGTCGACATCACTGTTTAATTTCTGTTTCCATGATCTGTCCATTGATGAGAGTGGGGTGTTGAAATCTCCCACTATTATTGTGTGAGGTGCAATGTGTGTTTTGAGCTTTAGTAAGGTTTCTTTTACATATGTAGGTGCCCTTGTATTTGGGGCATAGATATTTAGGATTGAGAGTTCATCTTGGTGGATTTTTCCTTTGATGAATATGAAGTGTCCTTCCTTATCTTTTTTGATGACTTTTAGTTGGAAATTGATTTTATTTGATATTAGAATGGCTACTCCTGCTTGCTTCTTCTGACCATTTGCTTGGAAAGTTGTTTTCCAGCCTTTCACTCTGAGGTAGTGTCTGTCTTTGTCTCTGAGGTGTGTTTCCTGTAGGCAGCAGAATGCAGGGTCCTCGTTGCGTATCCAGTTCGTTAATCTATGTCATTTTATTGGGGAGTTGAGGCCATTGATATTGAGAGATATTAAGGAATAGTGATTATTGCTTCCCTTTATATTCATATTTGGATGTGAGGTTATGTTTGTGTGCTTTCATTCTCTTTGTTTTGTTGCCAAGACGATTAGTTTCTTGCTTCTTCTAGGGTATAGCTTGCCTCCTTATGTTGGGCTTTACCATTTATTATCCTTTGTAGTGCTGGATTTGTAGAAAGATATTGTGTAAATTTGGTTTTGTCATGGAATATCTTGGTTTCTCCATCAATGTTAATTGAGATTTTTCTGGATACAGTAACCTGGGCTGGCATTTGTGTTCTCTTAGGGTCTGTATGACATCAGTCCAGGATCTTCTGGCCTTCATAGTTTCTGGCGAGAAGTCTGGTGTGATTCTGATAGGTCTCCCTTTATATGTTACTTGACCTTTTTCCCTTACTGCTTTTAATATTCTTTCTTTATTTTGTGCGTTTGGTGTTTTGACAATTATGTGACGGGAGGTGTTTCTTTTCTGGTCCAATCTATTTGGAGTTCTGTAGGCTTCTTGTATGTCTATGGGTATCTCTTTTTTTAGGTTAGGGAAGTTTTCTTCTATGATTTTGTTGAAGATATTTACTGGTCCTTTGAGCTGGGAGTCTTCACTCTCTTCTCTACCTATTATCCTTAGGTTTGATCTTCTCATTGAGTCCTGGATTTCCTGTATGTTTTGGACCAGTAGCTTTTTCCGCTTTACATTATCTTTGACAGTTGAGTCAATGATTTCTATGGAATCTTCTGCTCCTGAGATTCTCTCTTCCATCTCTTGTATTCTGTTGGTGAAGCTTGTATCTACAGCTCCTTGTCTCTTCTTTTGGTTTTCTATATCCAGGGTTGTTTCCATGTATTCTTTCTTGATTGCTTCTATTTCCATTTTTAATTCCTTCAACTGTTTGATTGTGTTTTCCTGGAATTCTTTCAGGGATTTTTGCGATTCCTCTCTGTAGGCTTCTACTTGTTTATTAATGTTTTCCTGTGTTTCCCTAAGTGTGTTCATGTCTTTCTTGAAGTCCTCCAGCATCATGATCAAATATGATTTTGAAGCAGCTCTCTGCTCCCAGACCCGGTGAGAGAGAGACCCAACCGCCTGGTCAGGTGGGCACTCCTGAGGCTGCAGAGCAGAAGAGACCACCAACACTGCTCACCCCTGCCCACATCCCTGGCCCAAGAGGAAACTGTATAAGGCCTCTGGGCTCCCATGGGGGAGGGCCCAGGAGCGGCAGGACCCCTGCCAGAGACACCTCCGGACCCTGAAGGAAACAGACCGGATAAACAGTTCTCTGCACCCAAATCCCGTGGGAGGGAGAGCTAAACCTTCAGAGAGGCAGACAAGCCTGGGAAACCAGAAGAGACTGCTCCCTGCACACACATCTCTGACGCCAGAGGAAAAAGCCAAAGACCATCTGGAACCCTGGTGCACTGAAGCTCCCGGAAGGGGCGGCACAGGTCTTCCTGGTTGCTGCCGCTGCAGAGAGCCCCTGGACAGCACCCCACGAGCAAACCTGAGCCTCGGGACCACAGGTAAGACCAAATTTTCTGCTGCAAGAAAGCTGCCTGGTGAACTCAAGACACAGGCCCACAGGAACAGCTGAAGACCTGTAGAGAGGAAAAACTACACGCCCGAAAGCAGAACACTCTGTCCCCATAACTGACTGAAAGAGAGGAAAACAGGTCTGCAGCACTCCTGACACACAGGCTTATAGGACAGTCTAGCCACTGTCAGAAATAGCAGAACAAAGTAACACTAGAGATAATCTGATGGCGAGAGGCAAGCGCAGGAACCCAAGCAACAGAAACCAAGACTACATGCCATCATCGGAGCCCAATTCTCCCACCAAAACAAACATGGAATATCCAAACACACCAGAAAAGCAAGATCTAGTTTCAAAATCATATTTGATCATGATGCTGGAGGACTTCAAGAAAGACCTGAACACACTTAGGGAAGCACAGGAAAACATTAATAAACAAGTAAAAGCCTACAGAGAGGAATCGCAAAAATCCCTGAAAGAATTCCAGGAAAACACAATCAAACAGTTGAAGGAATTAAAAATGGAAATAGAAGCAATCAAGAAAGAACACATGGAAACAACCCTGGACATAGAAAACCAAAAGAAGAGACAAGGAGCTGTAGATACGAGCTTCACCAACAGAATACAAGAGATGGAAGAGAGAATCTCAGGAGCAGAAGATTCCATAGAAATCATTGACTCAACTGTCAAAGATAATGTAAAGCGGAAAAAGCTACTGGTCCAAAACATACAGGAAATCCAGGACTCAATGAGAAGATCAAACCTAAGGTAATAGGTATAGAAGAGAGTGAAGACTCCCAGCTCAAAAGGACCAGTAAATATCTTCAACAAAATCATAGAAGAAAACTTCCCTAACCTAAAAAAAAGAGATACCCATAGGCATACAAGAAGCCTACAGAACTCCAAAGAGATTGGACCAGAAAAGAAACACCTCCCGTCACATAATAGTCAAAACACCAAACGCACAAAATAAAGAATATTAAAAGCAGTAAGGGAAAAAGGTCAAGTAACATATAAAGAGAGACCTATCAGAATCACACCAGACTTCTCGCCAGAAACTATGAAGGCCAGAAGATCCTGGACTGATGTTATACAGACCCTAAGAGAACACAAATGCCAGCCCAGATTACTGTATCCAGCAAAACTCTCAATTAACATTGATGGAGAAACCAAGATATTCCATGACAAAACCAAATTTACACAATATCTTTCTACAAATCCAGCACTACAAAGGATAATAAATGGTAAAGCCCAACATAAGGAGGCAAGCTATACCCTAGAAGAAGCAAGAAACTAATCGTCTTGGCAACAAAACAAAGAGAATGAAAGCACACAAACATAACCTCACATCCAAATATGAATATAACGGGAAGCAATAATCACTATTCCTTAATATCTCTCAATATCAATGGCCTCAACTCCCCAATAAAAAGACATAGATTAACAAACTGGATACGCAACGAGGACCCTGCATTCTGCTGCCTACAGGAAACACACCTCAGAGACAAAGACAGACACTACCTCAGAGTGAAAGGCTGGAAAACAACTTTCCAAGCAAATGGTCAGAAGAAGCAAGCTGGAGTAGCCATTCTAATATCAAATAAAATCAATTTCCAACTAAAAGTCATCAAAAAAGATAAGGAAGGACACTTCATATTCATCAAAGGAAAAATCAACCAAGATGAACTCTCAATCCTAAATATCTATGCCCCAAATACAAGGGCACCTACATACGTAAAAGAAACCTTACTAAAGCTCAAAACACACATTGCACCTCACACAATAATAGTGGGAGATTTCAACACCCCACTCTCATCAATGGACAGATCATGGAAACAGAAATTAAACAGTGATGTCGACAGACTAAGAGAAGTCATGAGCCAAATGGACTTAACAGATATTTATAGAACATTCTATCCTAAAGCAAAAGGATATACCTTCTTCTCAGCTCCTCATGGTACTTTCTCCAAAATTGACCATATAATTGGTCAAAAAACGGGCCTCAACAGGTACAGAAAGATGGAAATAATCCCATGCGTGCTATCGGACCACCACGGCCTAAAACTCGTCTTCAATAACAATAAGGGAAGAATGCCCACATATACGTGGAAATTGAACAATGCTCTACTCAATGATACCCTGGTCAAGGAAGAAATAAAGAAAGAAATTAAAAACTTTTTAGAATTTAATGAAAATGAAGATACAACATACTCAAACTTATGGGACACAATGAAAGCTGTGTTAAGAGGAAAACTCATAGCGCTGAGTGCCTGCAGAAAGAAACAGGAAAGAGCATATGTCAGCAGCTTGACAGCACACCTAAAAGCTCTAGAACAAAAAGAAGCAAATACACCCAGGAGGAGTAGAAGGCAGGAAATAATCAAACTCAGAGCTGAAATCAACCAAGTAGAAACAAAAAGGACCATAGAAAGAATCAACAGAACCAAAAGTTGGTTCTTTGAGAAAATCAACAAGATAGATAAACCCTTAGCCAGACTAACGAGAGGACACAGAGAGTGTGTCCAAATTAACAAAATCAGAAATGAAAAGGGAGACATAACTACAGATTCGGAGGAAATTCAAAAAATCATCAGATCTTACTATAAAAACCTATATTCAACAAAATTTGAAAATCTTCAGGAAATGGACAATTTCCTAGACAGATACCAGGTATCGAAGTTAAATCAGGAACAGATAAACCAGTTAAACAATCCCATAACTCCTAAGGAAATAGAAGCAGTCATTAAAGGTCTCCCAACCAAAAAGAGCCCAGGTCCAGACGGGTTTAGTGCAGAATTCTATCAAACCTTCATAGAAGACCTCATACCAATATTATCCAAACTATTCCACAAAATTGAAACAGATGGAGCCCTACCGAATTCCTTCTACGAAGCCACAATTACTCTTATACCTAAACCACACAAAGACACAACAAAGAAAGAGAACTTCAGACCAATTTCCCTTATGAATATCGACGCAAAAATACTCAATAAAATTCTGGCAAACCGAATTCAAGAGCACATCAAAAAAATCATCCACCTTGATCAAATAGGCTTCATCCCAGGCATGCAGGGATGGTTTAATATACGGAAAACCATCAACGTGATCCATTATATAAACAAACTGAAAGAACAGAACCACATGATCATTTCATTAGATGCTGAGAAAGCATTTGACAAAATTCAACACCCCTTCATGAAAAAAGTCCTGGAAAGAATAGGAATTCAAGGCCCATACCTAAACATAGTAAAAGCCATATACAGCAAACCAGTTGCTAACATTAAACTAAATGGAGAGAAACTTGAAGCAATCCCACTAAAATCAGGGACTAGACAAGGCTGCCCACTCTCTCCCTACTTATTCAATATAGTTCTTGAAGTTCTAGCCAGAGCAATCAGACAACAAAAGGAGATCAAAGGGATACAGATCGGAAAAGAAGAGGTCAAAATATCACTATTTGCAGATGACATGATAGTATATTTAAGTGATCCCAAAAGTTCCACCAGAGAACTACTAAAGCTGATAAACAACTTCAGCAAAGTGGCTGGGTATAAAATTAACTCAAATAAATCAGTTGCCTTCCTCTATACAAAAGAGAAACAAGCCGAGAAAGAAATTAGGGAAACGACACCCTTCATAATAGACCCAAATAATATAAAGTACCTCGGTGTGACTTTAACCAAGCAAGTAAAAGATCTGTACAATAAGAACTTCAAGACACTGAGGAAAGAAATTGAAGAAGACCTCAGAAGATGGAAAGATCTCCCATGCTCATGGATTGGCAGGATTAATATGGTAAAAATGGCCATTTTACCAAAAGCAATCTACAGATTCAATGCAATCCCCATCAAAATACCAATCCAATTCTTCAAAGAGTTAGACAGAACAATTTGCAAATTCATCTGGAATAACAAAAAACCCAGGATAGCTAAAGCTATCCTCAACAATAAAAGGACTTCAGGGGGAATCACTATCCCTGAACTCAAGCAGTATTACAGAGCAATAGTGATAAAAACTGCATGGTATTGGTACAGAGACAGACAGACAGACCAATGGAATAGAATTGAAGACCCAGAAATGAACCCACACACCTATGGTCACTTGATTTTTGACAAAGGAGCCAAAACCATCCAATGGAAAAAAGATAGCATTTTCAGCAAATGGTGCTGGTTCAACTGGAGGGCAACATGTAGAAGAATGCAGATCGATCCATCCTTATCACCCTGTACAAAGCTTAAGTCCAAGTGGATCAAGGACCTCCACATCAAACCAGACACACTCAAACTAATAGAAGAAAAACTAGGGAAGCATCTGGAACACATGGGCACTGGAAAAAATTTCCTGAAAAAAACACCAATGGCTTATGCTCTAAGATCAAGAATCGACAAATGGGATCTCATAAAACTGCAAAGCTTCTGTAAGGCAAAGGACACTGTGGTTAGGACAAAACGGCAACCAACAGATTGGGAAAAGATCTTTACCAATCCTACAACAGATAGAGGCCTTATTTCCAAAATATACAAAGAACTCAAGAAGTTAGACCGCAGGGAAACAAATAACCCTATTAAAAAATGGGGTTCAGAGCTAAACAAAGAATTCACAGCTGAGGAATGCCGAATGGCGGAGAAACACCTAAAGAAATGTTCAACATCTTTAGTCATAAGGGAAATGCAAATCAAAACAACCCTGAGATTTCACCTCACACCAGTGAGAATGGCTAAGATCCAAAACTCAGGTGACAGCAGATGCTGGCGAGGATGTGGAGAAAGAGGAACACTCCTCCATTGTTGGTGGGATTGCAGACTGGTAAAACCATTCTGGAAATCAGTCTGGAGGTTCCTCAGAAAATTGGACATTGAACTGCCTGAGGATCCAGCTATACCTCTCTTGGGCATATACCCAAAAGATGCCTCAACATATAAAAGAGACACGTGCTCCACTATGTTCATCGCAGCCTTATTTATAATAGCCAGAAAATGGAAAGAACCCAGATGCCCTTCAACAGAGGAATGGATACAGAAAATGTGGTACATCTACACAATGGAATATTACTCAGCTATCAAAAACAACGAGTTTATGAAATTCGTAGGCAAATGGTTGGAACTGGAAAATATCATCCTGAGTGAGCTAACCCAATCACAGAAAGACATACATGGTATGCACTCATTGATAAGTGGCTATTAGCCCAAATGCTTGAATTACCCTAGATCCCTAGAACAAACGAAACTCAAGACGGATGATCAAAATGTGAATGTTTCACTCCTTCTTTAAATGATGAAAAAGAATACCCTTGGCAGGGAAGGGAGAGGCAAAGATTAAAACAGAGACTGATGGAACACCCATTCAGAGCCTGCCCCACATGTGGCCCATACATATACAGCCACCCAATTAGACAAGATGGATGAAGCAAAGAAGTGCAGACCGACAGGAGCCGGATGTAGATCGCTCCTGAGAGACACAGCCAGAATACAGCAAATATAGAGGCGAATGCCAGCAGCAAACCACTGAACTGAGAATAGGTCCCCTATTGAAGGAATCTTAGAAAGAACTGGAATAGCTTGAAGGGGCTCGAGACCCCAAAAGTACAACAATGCCAAGCAACCAGAGCTTCCAGGGACTAAGCCACTACCTAAAGACTATACATGGACTGACCCTGGACTCTGACCCCATAGGTAGCAATGAATATCCTAGTAAGAGCACCAGTGGAAGGGGAAGCCCTGGGTCCTGCTAAGACTGAACCCCCAGTGAACTAGTCTATGGGGGGAGGGCGGCAATGGGGGGAGGGTTGGGAGGGGAACACCCATAAGGAAGGGGAGGGGGGAGGGGGATGTTTGCCCGGAAACCGGGAAAGGGAATAACACTCGAAATGTATATAAGAAATACTCAAGTTAATAAAAAAAAAAAATCAAAAAAAAAAAAACAAATATGATTTTGAAAATAGATCTTGCTTTTCTGGTGTGTTTGGATATTCCATGTTTGTTTTGGTGGGAGAATTGGGCTCCGATGATGGCATGTAGTCTTGGTTTCTGTTGCTTGGGTTCCTGCGCTTGCCTCTCGCCATCAGATTATCTCTAGTGTTACTTTGTTCTGCTATTTCTGACAGTGGCTAAACTGTCTTATAAGCCTGTGTGTCAGGAGTGCTGTAGACCTGTTTTCCTCTCTTTCAGTCAGTTATGGGGACAGAGTGTTCTGCTTTCGGGCGTGTAGTTTTTCCTCTCTACAGGTCTTCAGCTGTTCCTGTGGGCCTGTGTCTTGAGTTCACCAGGCAGCTTTCTTGCAGCAGAAAATTTGGTCTTACCTGTGGTCCTGAGGCTCAAGTTCGCTCGTGGGGTGCTGCCCAGGGGCTCTCTGCAGCGGCAGCAACCAGGAAGACCTGTGCCGCCCCTTCCGGGAGCTTCAGTGCACGAGGGTTCCAGATGGTCTTTGGCTTTTTCCTCTGGCGTCAGAGATGTGTGTGCAGGGAGCAGTCTCTTCTGGTTTCCCAGGCTTGTCTGCCTCTCTGAAGGTTTATTGAGTATTTTTGCGTCGATATTCATAAGGGAAATTGGTCTGAAGTTGTCTTTCTTTGTTGTGTCTTTGTGTGGTTTAGGTATAAGAGTAATTGTGGCTTCGTAGAAGGTATTCGGTAGTGATCCATCTGTTTCAATTTTGTGGAATAGTTTGGATAATATTGGTATGAGGTCTTCTATGAAGGTCTGATAGAATTCTGCACTAAACCCGTCTGGACCTGGGCTCTTTTTGGTTGGGAAACGTTTAATGACTGCTTCTACTTCTTTAGGAGTTATGAGGTTGTTAAATGGGTTATCTGTTTCTGATTTATCTTTGGTAACTGGTATCTGTCTAGGAAATTGTCCATTTCCACCAGACTTTCAAGTTTTGTTGAATATAGGCTTTTGTAGTAGGATCTGATGATTTTTTTTCAATTTCTTCGGATTCTGTTGTTATGTCTCCCTTTTCATTTCTAATTTTGTTAATTTGGACACACTCTCTGTGTCCTCTCGTTAGTCTGGCTAAGTGTTTATATATCTTGTTGATTTTCTCAAAGAACCAGCTTTTGGTTTTGTTGATTCTTTTTATAGTCCTTTTTGTTTCTACTTGTTTGATTTCAGCTCTGAATTTGATTATTTCCTGCCTTCTACTCCTCCTGGGTGTATTTGCTTCTTTCTGTTCTAGAGCTTTTAGGTGTGGTGTCAATCTGCTGACATATACTCTCTCCTGTTTCTTTCTGCAGGCACTCAGAGCTATGAATTTTCCTCTTAGCACAGCTTTCATTGTGTCCCATAAGTTTGGGTATGTTTTGCCTTCATTTTCATGAAATTCTAGGAAGTCTTAATTTCTTTCTTTATTTTTCCTTGACCAGGTTATCATTGTGTAGAGCATTGTTCAACTTCCATGTATATGTTGGCGTTCTTTCCTTATTGTTATTGAAGACCACCTTTAGCCTGTGGTAGTATGATAGGACGCATGGGATTATCTCTGTGTTTCTTTATCTGTTGAGGCTTGTTTTGTGCCCAATTATATGTTCAACTTTGGAGAAAGTACCATGAGGTGGTGAGAAGAAGGCATATCCTTTTGTTTTAGGATAGAATGTTCTATAAATATCTGTTAAGTCCATTTGGCTCATGACTTCTCTTAGTCTGTCTACTTCTCTGTTTAATTTCTGTTTCCATGATCTGTCCATTGATGAGAGTGGGGTGTTGAAATCTCCCACTATTATTGTGTGAGGTGCAATGTGTGTTTTGAGCTTTAGTAAGGTTTCTTTTACGTATGTAGGTGCCCTTGTATTTGGGGCATAGATATTTAGGATTGAGAGTTCATCTTAGTGGTTTTTCCTTTGATGAATATGAAGTGTCCTTCCTTATCTTTTTTGATGACTTTTGGTTGAAAATTGATTTTATTTGATATTAGGATGGCTGCTCCAGCTTGCTTCTTCAAACCATTTGCTTGGAAATTTGTTTTCCAGCCTTTCACTCTGAGGTAGTGTCTCTCTTTGTCTCTGAGGTGTGTTTCCTGTAGGCAGCAAAGTGCTGGGTCCTCATTACGCATCCAGTTTGTTAATCTGTGTCTTTTTATTGGGGAATTGAATCCATTGATGTTCAGAGATATTAAGGAATAGTGATTGTTGCTTCCTGTTATATTCATATTTGGATGTGAGATTATGTTTGTGTGCTTTTCTTATCTTTATTTTTTTTGCTAAGATGATTAGTTTCTTGCTTTTTCTAGGGTGTAGCTTGCCTCCTTATATTGGGTTTTGCCATGTATTATCCTTTGAAGGGCTAGATTTGTAGAAAGATATTGTGTAAATTTGGTTTTGTCATGGAATATCTTGGTTTCTCCATCTATGTTAATTGAGAGTTTTGCAGGATACAGTAACCTGGGCTGGCATTTGTGTTCTCTTACAGTCTGTATGACATCTGTCCAGGATCTTATTGCTTTCCTAGTCTCTGGTGAGAAGTCTGGTGTAATTCTGATAGGTCTGTCTTTATATGGTACTTGACCTTTTTCCCTTACTGCTTTTACTATTCTTTGTTTTGTGCATTTAGTGTTTTGACTGTTATGTGACGGGAGAGGTTTCTTTTCTGGTTCAATCTACTTGGAGTTCTATAGGCTCCTTATATGTTTATGGACATCTCTTTCTTTAGTTAAGGAAGTTTTCTTCTATGATTTTGTTGAAGATATTTACTGGTCCTTTGAGTTGGGAATCTTCGCTCTTTCTATACCTATTATCCTTAGGTTTGATTTTCTCATTGTGTCCTGAATTTCCTGTAAGTTTTTGGCCAGTAACTTTTTCCATTTTCCATTATCTTTGAGAGTTGTGTCGATCATTTCTATGGAATCTCCTGCTCCTGCGATTCTCTCTTCTATCTCTTGTATTCTATTGGCGATGCTTATATCTATGGCTCCTCGTCTCTTCCTTTGGTTTTCCATACCCAGGATATTTTCCCTTTGTGCTTTCTTTATTGTTTCTATTTCCATTTTCAATTCCTTCACCTGTTTGATTGTGTTTTCATGTAATTCTTTCAGAGATTTTTGTGTTTCCTCTCTAAGGGCTTCTATTTGTTTACTTGTGTTTTCCTGCATTTCTCTAAGGAAGTTCTTTATATCTTTCTTAAAGTCCTCCATCATCATGATCAAATGTGATTTTAAATCTAGATTTTGCTTTTCTGGTGTGTTTGGATATTCAGTGTTTGCTATGGTGGGAGAATTGGGCTCTGATGATGCCATGTAGGCTTGGTTTCTGTTGCTTGCGTTCCTGTGCTTGCCTTTCGCCATCAGGTTGTCTCTGGTTTTACTTGTTTTGCTATTTCTGAGAGTGGCTTTACCTTCTTATAGGCCTGTGTGTCAGGAGAGCTGCAGATCTGTTTTCCTGTTTTATTTCAGTCAGTTATGGGAACAGAATTTTCTGCTCTCAGAAGTGTAGTCATTCCTGTCCACTGGCTTTCAGCTGCCCCTGTGGGTGGGAACAAGAAGGGCCTGCACCTACTTCTCCTAGGTCCTTGTGCGAAGGGTGCCCAGATGGTGCTAGGTGTTTTCCTCTAGGGTCATTTATTCGGGCAGAGAGTAGTCTCCTCTGGTCTCCCACGTGTGTCTGCCTCTCTGGCGGTCTAGCTGTCCCTCCCATGGGATTTGCGTGCAGAGAGCTGTTTGACCGGGTCCTTCCAGATCCGGCTGCAGTCTGGACCACAGGGCTTCTGCAGCTTGACTGCTGCAATCTTCCCGTGTCCAGCAGCACTACACAGTTTCCTCTTGGGCCAAGGGTGTGGGCAAAGGTGGGCAGAAGTGGCTGTATCTCCTGCCCTGCAGTCTCAGGATTGCCCACACTTCTGGGTGATCCTCTCTTTCTCCCTTGGGGTTTGGGAGCAGGGAGCTGTGGACTGGGATCAGCGATGTCCTTTTCTCTCATTCTTTACTTACACACTTCTTTATCAGAACCCCATCTACTTCTTACCTACTAAAACCATTTCTATGCCCATGAATTATATTTCTTGTTAAGTGTGTGTGTGTGTGTGTGTGTGTGTGTGTGTGTGTGTGTGTGTGTGTAAACGAGTGTATTCGGATATGTAAATTTGCTTATATGCATACCCAGGGCACATAAGTGGAGGTCAGAGAACTTTTTCAGGTGTTAATTCTCACCTTTCACTTTCTGTGAGGTATTGTCTCTCTTTTTCTTTCTGCTACTTCACTGTGTACTTTAGGCTAGCTTGCCAGAACCTTCTGAGTGATTCCCCTGGCTCTCTCTCCCATCTCACCATAGAAACATTGACATTACAGATACATTCCACTCCACTGGCTATTTATGTGGTTCTCAGGGATCACTCTCAGGTGCTCAGTGTTACACGCAAGCATCATTATCGTATAAGCTCACAGTCCTGTATTGTATTTTTCCAGATGATATTCCAAATTCTTTTAAGAGAGTCTTACATCATTATGTCTCTTCAAACTTCTGGTCACACTTATTTGAATGTATTTTTAAACAAATGTACTCCAAAAATTCTTCTCTGAAACCAGTACTTCAGTAGAAGCTAACACAGTGAAACCGAAGCTATTCCACAATTTTTCCGAGTCATCAAAAATACATAAAATCCAAATGGCTCACAAATACTTTCTAAAGTATTTTTATTATTTTGTTTATCCTACAGTCAAAAGGTGTGAGAGGCTAGACTTATAAAACTTGATGAACCATATGAAACAAAGCAGTTGTTTCAAAATATTGCTGATTCTCCATTTTAATCAGACAGACCTTAACATCCCATTTATAGATAAATACAGAGTTGTGTAAATGATCCTTTTTCTTTCTATGAGACCTAAACTCATTTGGAAATACTTTGTTCTGTGTAGTGACTGACAAATTAATTGAACAAGTGGTTAGAATTCACAAATGATTCTGAAAAAAAAAAAAGACTTAGATCCTATTTTCAGAAATTCCGTTGTTAAAAATATGCCTTTTCTCTTGTTTCTCCAACATCAATGAATGGTATCTTTTGATTTTTATCTTGTTGTCAGGCCAGAAAACAGAGTAATATTTGCTCATCTATCTTATTCACCACCTCTCATCTTTAATTAATCACCAAGTTCACACAGCTTCTAATTCAGTTCAAGATTTAAAAAAAAAAACTCACAAAGCTAAACAATATTCTTATACATACTAGTAATACCCTCCCTAGACCAGGATGAAATCACTTCTTCAAAAGCTGAAGATTTTAGTAGGGCTCTTTGAATTTTGCACTTCCTAACATATTGTCTCATTTGTATCCATACGCAGATCCAACCCACTTATATTAAAAGTCCTGTTCTTGGGGCTGGGGATTTAGCTCAGTGGTAGAGCGCTTACCTAGGAAGCACAAGGCCCTGGGTTCGGTCCCCAGCTCCGGAAAAAAAAACAAAAAAACAAAACAAAAAAAAAAAAACAAAAAAACAAAAGTCCTGTTCTTATAATAGACCTGTGTGACACATTCTAGGGCTACATCCCTGGAGTCTATTGCACACTCAAGCAAAGCATGCAATTCTGTTTCTGCTCTGCTCTTACAGCTCTTCCAACTCTTTCCCAGAATGCTCTCTTTGAGGCCCATAAAACTGAACTAAGTCCATAGTAATGAGGGACTTGAAATGCCAGGTTTACAGAGGGAGGACTATTGATAAGAAAATAAAAATTATAAACTGGAATCACGTGATCTTCATGAGCTGATGAATAAGTTTATTAAGAAATAAAATATCTCACAAACTGTTTACAAGGCGAAGATGGAGCAGAGTCAGCATAAAAGTCATGGTACAATGGGACAAAATTAGCAAAAATCTAATAAGCAGCTTTACACAAAGGGAATACAAAAATATCTACAGTATGTCACAGACTGAGCATACTGACTGGCCTTGAGAGGGTTAACTGTAGCTCTTTGGAAACTAAAGACTCTGCCTTCTTTGACCTCCTGACCTTAGTCCTAGTCTTGCCCTTGCCAACTGTGCCTCTGGTTAAGGACAAAGAATTGATGTTCCCCTTAGTTCTTTTATCAAGATCTCAGAGGAAGTCTTGCATAGGTCTGATTTCCAAAAGCAAGTACCTTTCAGGTTCCTAAATATAGCTTGTTTCCTTCCTGCCTAAGCTTTTGTTTTTCTACCTAGATTCATATGCCTTAATTTACTCATTTTATTTTCTTATACCTCCTATTTACTGTTCAGATTACAGTTTAGCTTTCATTTCATTTCCCAGACTAAGTTAAGTATTTCTATTTTGTATTCTAGCATTCTCCTTTTCCTCATTCCAGGAATTGCAACATTGCTTATACCTCATATTATTTCCTGGCATGATGTCCTGCACCAAAAATATTTGGAATATGGCCTTAATTTTTAAAAACATAAACGTACTTTGTGTGTATAGAAGGACACACAACCAATAAAGAGACCTTTCCTGTCCTTAGAATCAATGCATTGTGTTAATGGAAAATTTCTTAACAGTAAAGTATGGGCAAACATAAAGTCAGAAATCAAAAAAAAAAAGGAAAAAAAGGAAAATATGTACTAGTAGATGAATGAGCTAAGAGCAGGCAGCTTAAGCACAAATTCTCTAGCAAAGTTCTTTCATTCTGGAGCCACAATTTTCTCATTGAAAAAACAAGATAGTCACATATACGTAATAAATTTTGGAGTTGGAGGGGATATTAAAATATTTTTTCTGATATTTGTTAGATTTTTATCTATAAAACATTTAAAGTTTCCCTACTGCCATTTTCCCAAAATAGATTCATAAATGTTGCAAGATATTTGATCGCACTGTGGTCCCAAAATTGTGTCATTTACTGGAAAGCCTTGTTTTTAGTTGTGGTATAGCTCAGCCTTAGCATATCTTTAATCTAAGAGCTTTCTGCTTGAATATTGTAAAGAGGATCAAATAAAGTTAACCATAGGTCTAGTGGCAGAGTGAGAAACCAACTGACAGTCAATAAACATAGGACTATTAAGAAAAAAACCATAGAAAGTAAGAGGGAGTCAAGAGGACAAACTAAGCCTGCTGTGAAGTGAACATGGTACGCAGGCCCCATTAGACCAAGAAACTCACTTTAAACCAACACATCTATAAATGTGGGTGGAAAATAAAGCCACAGAAATTAAAAACAAGATTTAAAATCTAATCAGATGTGCTCTCAGTTTACTGACTACTTCTATGTTGCTATCCAACTTTATTAGAATTTTAATCTGTAACACTCGGAGTGAGTCTTAACTACTGTTGAGACAACCCAAGTAAGACACAAGAATGAGTTCGATGCAAATGCAAGAGGTTTTTCTGGCTCATCGGGGTCAACCTTCAATCAGCCCCTTGTGGCAAGTGACTAGAAGGCGACCCAGAATGGCTGTAACAAGCAGTTTTTATACTTTTTAGGGGTACAGGTTACATCAGCAAGTTTACAGTTTAAACTTATATGACATGCCTTCGAGCTCTATCTGGGACCAGAGGGTTACATGACTGTCAGTACATTCTGTGAATTTTCAAGAATGTCCCTGCTCCTCCCAATAACTGTGGGTGAAGAATGGAACTTGGCCTAGCCTGGACCTAGGCAGGATCTGGTACTTGGGCTAATCTTGACCTGAGGTGGTAGGTATAAAGCTGGGGAAAGCCCTTAGGATCCTCATAACCTACCTACTTTCTACCAGGCTAAGCCTCTTAATAGCTCTTACACTTTAGTAAGAACTAGGGTCCTTTAATTCTGTGCTCTGTTTTAAAGTGACATGCACATTAATTTGTAGCACTGGCAAAAAACTCTATTAAAAAGGTATGAGATTATAAGTGAGATTCAAGCATCCTTACTCAGGCCTTTCTTCTTGTTTGGCTTCCTTGGGTCTATGGACAATAATGTGGGTATCCTATATTTCATGGCTATTATCCACTTAAGAGTGAGTACATACTATCCATGTCCTCTCTCAGGGTGATATTTACAAGTCTCATCCAGTGGCCTGCAAAATCCATGATGTGTTTAATAGTATAACCTTGTGTAGATACACTACATTTCATTTATCAATTCTTCAGTTGAGATACATCTAGGTTATTTCCAGTTTCTGGCTATTAAGAATGAGTCTACTATGAATACAGTTGAGCAAGGCTCCTGTAGCATAGTAGGACATCTGCTAAATATATGCTCAGGATTGGTATAGCTGGGTCTTGAGGTAGAGATTTTCCCAGTTTTCTGAGAAACCGCCAAATTCATTTCCAAAGTTTTTCAAGTTTACACTTCTACAAGTTATAGAGGAGTGTTAGTTACCCTTGTTCTGCAATTGGGTGTGAAAGGGGATGGGGAAAGGAATGTGGAGGATATTTCAAGATTAGGAGTGGGGAGAGAAAGAGGATATAGCCAGATGGCCATGAGAAAGAATAAACAACTGGGCTAGCAGGGGTGGGGAGAGGGGATATCTTGAGGACAGGCCAGAGAATGGACAGGGGAAGCTCAAGAAACAATGGGGGTGACTTTGCTGAGATTCACAGAAGTGGACATATGGAACCTGAAGGGGCCAACTCATGTTGCTAGGCAGGAACTCCAGTGGAGCAATAAGGACACCAACCTACCCTCAAAACTTTCTACCCAAAATTTACCCTATCTACAAGAAATGCAGGCACAGGTGATGGAGCAGAGACTGAGGGAATGGACAAGCAAAAACTGATTCAACTAGAGACACATCCCATGGGCAAGCACCCAACCTTGACACTATTAGTGATACTATGTTATGCTTGCAGACAGGAGCCTATCCTGGCTGTCCTCTGAAATGCTCTATCCAGCAGTTGACTCAGATAGACGCAGAGGATACAGCTAAACATTGAATGGAGATTGGGGATTCTTATGGAAAAATTGGGGAGAAGATTTGAGGACCCCGAGGAGGATAGGAACTCCACTGGAAGACCACACAACTACAGAGCATATATGGTCTGGACCTAGCCCCCTCCTCCACATATGTAGCACATGTGCAGTTTGATCTTCATGTGGGTCTCAAATGCCTGGAGAGACAGCTATATCTAAAGTTGTTGCCTGTCTGAAATCAGTTCTCACTTGTCTTGTCTGACCTCAGTGGTAGAAGTGCCTAGCCCTACAGAGACTTGATGTTCCAGGGTGGGATTCCTAGGTGGCCAGGGGACCTCTACTCTCTTAGAGGAGAAGGGGAGGGGGACAAATAGAAACTATGGGAAGGCAGACCAGGACAGGGGACAGTGATCAGGATGTAAAATGAATTAAAAAACAAAACAAAAAAAAGGACACAACCTGTTAATATTTTTCCTCACTACTGTCTCTGGGTTTTCAACAGGCTAATAGGGATTCTTTTGTTTTTATCTCATGTCTGGGACAGAAACTGTGAAGCCTCTTCAAGGCTAGTTCCTGCTGGGTTGTTAAACAACCCAGCAGGAACCCTGACTTAAAGGTATGTTCTGTAATTGGCTGTGAGGGCCAGGAAGTTTAACTTTCTCATTCTTCTTCAGTCTCTCTTTATCTTGACTGTCTTGTGAGTTTATAATCATTCTCTAGTTAAGCTCTGACTTGAAAAGGGTAATAAGAACTCAACTAGAAATTCAAGGTCATCCTTGCCTCCCAACATTGATGACATAATGTTCTATATTTCCAAATGTAAAAACTGCAGCTCCCAACCAACATCTACAACCTGGAATTGCCTCATCTATCAGACCCATCCTACCATTCACTGGGTCACAGTTATTGTAAAGTAGATAAAATCTTAATTCATTAGACCTTTTCCATTTTACATGCAAGGAACCTATGGCATGCAGAGGAAGGGACAGAGAGAGGAAGGGAAGGAAGAAAGACAGAGGGAAGGGAGAAGGGAAGGAGGGAAAGAAGGAGGGAAGGATGGAGTGAAGGAGGGCAACAGAGAGAGACAGTGACAAAGACAGAAGGACTGAGAGACAGAGACTCATGATCTCAGAACAAGAACAAGGCTGAGATTCAAATCTTCTGGCTCTGAATATAATGCTGATTTTCTTACTATGTAAATTAGGTAACATTTCTTACCACATCAGTTCAATCTACTGACCCATGCTTAGAGTGATCACCTCCCTGAACTATATATATATATATATATATATATATATATATATATATATATATATATATATACACAAATGATGGATGACACATAGCCTCTGTGTTTACTTCTCTGTGGGAGTTTCAAAGCAGCTTCATTATTTGTAGGTATACTGTGTTTTAGACAGATCCTAGTTCTATGGATAAATTAGCCAGTTCTTTATGTCAACCTCTTAACACCAGATATTCAAAGAATCCATCATATCAACTCAGCCCTGTCATTTATCCTGAATGGCTGTATGCCAAAAGGTCACAGTTTAAAACAGTATCTTCCTTTAACCTATGGCATAACCCTTAACCTATGACAACATCCTTCATTGGTCAATATAGTCCTACTTATTCCTTTAAAGCCTGTTGCACACCCATTATATGAATAATGAATACTATACACAAGAGAAACAAAAAATGAATAACAATGTTGTTCCTTGAGAAGCTGATGACCTAAGGAGAAAACCCAGGCTCTCAGCTAGTAACAAGAATCCCTTGATAAATGTCATGAGAAAAGACATTTCTCATGGCAGGAAGAGAAGAACAGCCAAAGCTTACCCAAGCAACCACAAAAATGATTTCTAGAGAAGATGGCATGACTAACTGAGATTAATAAAGAGAAAAATACATAAGGAAACAACTCAGCAATCAGCCTTCAAGATGACTGGAAAAGCTGATCCCATGTAGCAGATGAAGAGCTTAAAACTTTAGATGAAGCTTGGAAAAGGTGATGAACTTTCTTGATGAACTTATTTGTGATGAACTTTCTTCTAAAGTTCCCAGGTTCTCTTACTTCTCAAGTAAGTATCCTCCATTTATGCCAATAAGGTAAAATTAAAAAAATTTCAGACAAAATCCTCCAGGACCTAAGATTTATTGAGATCATAAGTAATCCTTGCTTAGTAAAAGAATCTGCCTCCCAATTCAGCTGTATTCCCATCAGCAAGCAGAAATTGTTGCAATCTAATGCATTTATATGTTTTGGTTTTCTTAATTTATTTCAGGCACCTCATTTTCCTGGAACAAGTGCTGTTATTTATGACACAGTGGCAAACACTTTACATTTATAGAGGTTATGAATTTTAGTAATGGTTTTGGTGGCAATTTAATCTGTCCTAACTATGAGGCATTTTACAATGACAATTAAATTATTATTAAAAAATAAACCTCAAATGACATCCTTATCACTTATCAACATATCAAAAGTTTCACTGAGTTGCATTCTGGGTGGATCATAAATATCTGGATGTAGTCTTAGTGAGCCTGTGCAATAAACTTGAGTGAACTTAATTAACTTCTACAGTATATTTAAAAGAAAACTCCTCACACATTTTGATGTTGGGGAATGAAACATTATTTGAAAAGTGGGTTTATTACATTCCGTGGTGCACACTGATATTTAATATTTAAAGACTCTTAAATTTGATGTACTATGCTGATAGCTAAAGGGTTTAGTCCTGCAGTGTGGGAGGGTAGAATAGTGAATTTCTTTCTCCGTCTCTTTGAGGAGGTTTTTATTTTACTGGTCATGCCCCCATACTCTGATCTATTAAAATCTATGCTCAGAGAAGTGTCAAGGATGTTAATGTATACTTTATCAAATTAATTTTAATGTAGGCTTGCTGAATAGCTAATTCCCAATCTGTGTTCTAAATTGTTACAAAACAACTCGAATCCAAATTAGCAAGTATACTGCATCTATATCAGCAGATAGCATGTCAGAGTTACATTTGATACAAATAAAAAATGAGAGCCTTTTTTTTCTTCATACAGAATCTAATAAAGAAAGGGAAAAAGTCAGTCTTAATCCACTTCCTGGTCCAAACCTATAAGACACTGGATGAAATAAAATTACTTTCTCCAGATATGCACTTTGATAATTAACTCAGACAGTAATGGGAGTTTTGATTTCAAAACTTGAGACTTGACATCTGACTCAGATATTGTCTTTCTTTTAATCCCAAGAGTCTGTGCACTTAGATGTCAATGGTCAAATAATACCAGCAAATTATCTCTTGACAGGTAAAGATAGAAGGCTTTTTACAAAATACTAATAGAAAGCACTCATCCAGTAGTAAGTGGTAGAGTTTGCCTTCACTAAATCAATTTAGGGAAATTACCAAATATATCACATACACACGCACGCGCGCGCGCGCGCACACACACACACACACACACACACACACACACACACACACACGGCAGAGAGCTGGATATTCTACTCTTTCAGGAATATTAGTGATCCCATCTGAGACGGCTTTACTTACTTTTCTGGGTGGTTTACTCAAAGGTTCCTTTAATGACTCCAAAATGTTCTGTATCCAATTTCTTGACTAAAAGTCTTTCTTTATGTGTGCTTACATTTTAGCATGTTTTTTACACATTATATAATGCATATATTTTACATTCATAATGTTATAACAAAGACTACATTCTAAGGTTTTTTTCAAGCACTAATTATTTTCCTTGCAAAAATTCTGCTTTCAAAAATAACAACAAATATGAATTATACTTTCCTAGTTTGTTAAACAAGAGCTTTTAACTGTGTCATATATAGAGTATCTAGTTCAAGCTTTAATAGCAAGAGGTAAAAGGCTACAGGGTTATAAGTTCCCAACCTTGTTTGCTTGCAAAAGTAATGTAAAAACTACAATATGTCAGGTGCTCTTAACCTAACTTTAGTGATAAGAGAAATAACCAAAGTTAGTGTTCTGATCAGCTATATACACTATTGTTTCCATAGTTAGTACTGAGTAGTTATAGAATAGCTAGGAGTAGGGCCTTATCCTTTTTGTAGCAAATTTTAATTGTCTGTAGCTCCTCATCTATGTGTCAAGCCTTATAAAGACTCTAAGGTCAGTTCTAGAAATATACTTTCAGGTGGCATTGAGCACACTCAGCTGGTGGTATTTACATATTTATATTCCAATATGATGCATCTTAAAATGTGTGTTTTCTGACTCCTTTACCAAATGAAAGGGCAGCTCTCTGGCTCTGTTTGGCTGGTAAGAGGTAGTTCTAAGTAGAGAATTGGAGGCATCTAGGTAGATGTGAGAGCCAACAAGACTCCAGTGCTAAACTTATGGTTCTCCCTCCCTTTCCTCAGCACATGTTTCCATTTCCAGATCTGAAGCACACTTTTCAGTACCAAGATATGTTCTTTAGTTTTAAGAACCAGATTCATTCCCTTAATTATACCAATTCTTAGACATTCTATTCTGAGGACATAACTGCCCAGTTCTGCATGAAGAATCACATTTACATTAAATGCAACCAGACTCAGAAAAGGAAAAAGAGTAGATAAAAGAAATCTGAAGATTTTTCCAGAAAGTGCTTAGGATAGAAATCCAGTTTCTGGCTAATTCATCACTGACCAAGAATTCCTTGACTAACAACTAGAAAACAGGCCCATTACATGCATTATGAAAGCAGCTACCCTAATAAATATCTCAAATGTCTACCAAGACTTGAACCATGAGTATTTGAGGGGTTGGAGAGCCAGGGAGCAGAAGGGAGGGCATGGGAGAGGAGAGGAGAGGAGAGGAGAGGAGAGGAGAGGGGAGGAGAGGAGAGGAGAGGAGAGGGAAGGGGAGGTGAGAGGGGAGGGAAGGGGAGGGGAGGGGAGGTGAGAAGTGAGGAGAGGGAAGGAGAGGAGAGGGGAGAGAGGTACGAGAGGAGGAGAACAGGGAGAAGGGAAGAGAAACAAGCTTAATGTTCAAGACTAATTTGCCCCTTTAGGCATCTGACTATTTAAAGGATATGTGGGTGGCTAAAAGTCTAATCATAAAGTGGTGGTTCAGAGAACAAGGGCTGAATAGAGGAATATACAGGAATGAGATAATTAGAGTTTGAGGTCAAATCCCACAAGAAAGAGGGCATTTCTCTTAGAGTTTTTGAAAGACTCCATTCAAAAATAAGGATGAACAAAAATATAGGAAGTGTTCAAAATTGTTAGTTTCAAATCAGTACGGTATCGTTTGATTTCTAATATCAACCTTTAATCTGTTAAAGGAAAATATGCTTTGTCTACAAGGTTAGTATATCCAAGAAATGAATAGTTTCACCAAAGAACTAAACACCAGAATAGGTGATAAAATAGAAATTCTGTATTGTAAACATATCATAATTAAAACTGGGATACATTGAATGTGTTGACATTAGAAAGAACACAAGAAAAAAATTAAAATTGCAGAGGTAAGTCAGAAGAAAATAGCTAACCTTAGCCAAAAGGAGATAAAAGACTACAAGGCATAGAAAAAGAAGTGAGAAATTGTGAAAGGCATTTAGAACAAACAAACCAAAAGTGTGTTCATATATGCAGTTGGAAAGAAAAAAAAAGAGTAGATGAATGACATCAAGTCACACAGTGGAAAATCACTGCAAAGCCCATCAGTACAGACACAGAATACTACCTATATATAAGAAACACACAGAACAATAGGAAAACAAAAGAAACTGAAGAGGAAAATGAGTTTATCTTCAAAGACAAGACAGTCAGCATTATAGATCACATTTTACCAGACATCACTGAGTCCAGAAGAAAATTAGGTGATACCTTCAAAGTCTGAGAGAAAATAACTGTCAACAAAATTGTGCATCTGCTGGAAACTGAAAGCAAAAATAAAGACAATATTTTGAAAAACAAACTTACAGATTTCATTAATAATAGATTTTCATCATGACATACATTAATGGCTACAAATTCAAATATATGCAACAGAGATATGTTAATCTATTGATTTATAAAATAGAAGTAGCAGCTATAAAAATGTCTCACCAGATTCAATATTTCTAAAATTAGAAGTTACACAGAAATAACACATACTTAAAAAAACCTATACTGGTCAAAGTTATAAATCTCACCATGATGAAATCTCTCTACTCTCACAGCCTTTTTCACAGGAATGACCCATCTTCAACACAAAACCTTCAAGGTACAAGAGGAAGAAATTGAATATTACCACTTCAAACATAATTGATTGGTGAAATCCATGTCCCAAGTCTCTAAATTAACTCTAAAGAATGTAGAGAAATGTATTCTCCTTTCAGGTCCTAAGAATAACAGTCTGGTGAGCATCAACCCCGTCTCTATCAAACAACTAAAGACCCAATTATGTTTACTGAGGTGAAATTAGTGCAAGTTGTAACCTTCTTGATACACCTTTGTCTATACAAAAGGGAAACTAGATTTTTAAATGTATTTTTTACTACTTACATGGAAATTATTAAGAAACAATTAAGCAACATAGCAATCCAAGAGATCATCAGAGCAGTATTTCCTTCTCAAGGAATAATTTTTTTGACACAACAAAAGTTACTATGAATTGCTTGCAAATCCAAAATGACAATAAACAGACGAGACAGAAATAAACTCCTTACTACTCAACACATTTTGTAACAAGAGATTCTAACTGCTTTGGGGTACTTAAAGTCAGAAAGACTCCCTAGTGATTCATAATGTCAAAATTGATCAATAACTATGTTTACACATCTCCCAAAACTCTCCTGAATCCGTCTTTATGATGGAGACCCAATCTAGGAGACTCAGAACTTGGAATATTTTTACAAAAAAAAAAATCCTAGTGTTGATCTTACAATCCTGTCAGGGTTGCAAAGAAGACGGCGTCTGAAGCTCAAGTAAACTCACAGGAGACCAGATTGAATAGAAGGTCTCATAGCGAAAAGAAGTCTATCTTTTAAAGAGTCGTGTTTCCTTGGTTGATTACATTGTATACACTTATATATGTTTTTATACTGTTTAGGGAGAGTGATAAAAAGAGAGAATTTAGTCTAGGAATTGGCTCTTATGATCATGAAAGCTGATAAAATATGCTGTCTGCAATCTGAAGAACTAAGAAAGCTTGTAGTGCATTTCAAGTCCAAAGACCTCGGAACAAAGGATTCCAGTGACCAGCACTCAGTGTTGAGGGCAACAGAAAATACATGGCTCTGCTTAAATATAGACAGAAAATCTTCCTTACTTTACGTTTTAATTCAAGCTGAGCTCTACATGTTATGCAATATCTACCTGTGCTAGTGAAGGTAATCTTCTCTCCCTAGTCTGCCAACTCAAATGATGATCTCATCTAGTAAATAAAAATATCAAACAAACAAAAACAAAAACAAACAACCAAAAACAAAATTTGAACATCATTTAGCCCAGTCAAGTTAATATTTAAAATGTACCATTACAGCCTTTCCCAATGTTATTTCACTAAGCAGAATTTTATAGTATAGGAGATGATGGGTTACACGCTTACTGATGGCTTTGTGTCTGTCAGTGGAAAGAATATGTTTGCCTGCATATTCTAGATTACTTAGAACACATGCCAGAGTTCCCAGTGCACATGTGTACAAGGTCAGAATCTAAGAGAGAAATATCAGTGGAATAAAAGTCTCTGAAGTCTGGTACAAGTCTACACCTGTATAGATTTATAATTTAAGCCCCTTGGAGTTAAAAAAAAGTCCATCCACTCCATGTCTATATTTCTACCACCATCTCTCTCACAAGGTGCAATGGTACCCATGATGAATTAGTCATCACCATTATACCAAAACACTACCACCCCCCAATCTTGAGGTTCTTTCTCCATAATACACATTCTGATGGGCCTACAACCACGGCAAACAATGGATGCCCTATACTATATTTAACTATATCTAGCTGTATTAGCTTCCCATCCCCAAAATTCTCAGAAGTCCTAGGTGCCTTTTGCCAACTCCCTAAGCAGGTAGTTCTTGTATTAAAGGAAGTAAACACTTCACCACTATTGTAATGTAGGCTAGTTTTAGCCATTGTGTTTTTCTTCCTTCATCATGCTCTCCCTAGTAACTTCTATTTCCACCTATAAACCAATTTCCATTGTTTCATAGAAAACTTCCCCAGTTGATTCATTGAATAATGGGCATCCAACTCACTTCTTTCTTTTCCCAATGCCCATTGCGTTTGTTGATCCCATAGCCTACATACCTTGTTTGTAATTAATAAGAGTTTATTATAATATTGATAACATTGGCCAAGACATTGCAGTACATGATTTCTCTGTATAACATTGGTTGTTATGAACAGTCTTAATAATGTTGGTGCCACTTTTATCTTTGTATTAAGACTTAGGAGACTTACGATCATGAGGCCTGAATAACTTCAATAGGACGCTATGGGTAATACAGATTAGATATCAGATTTAAAGGAGGGTCTGCAAGACTCCAGATTTCCTATGTAAAATGAAAGGAGGGCTGGGTTTGATCTTATGCACCAAGCATAGAGGGCAAACAAGTTAGATCCATAGAAACTCAACTTCTTGTCTGAAAATCTGGATAACCCCTTGCCTTGTTCCTCACTGGAATGTTGTGATCACAAAGTGAAATAATGAATTTGAAAGGGCTTTGCAAATGCTAAAGTACTATGCAAATGAAAGCTAATTAATTAATGAACTCATTAACATGTTCTCCTGCTGTGTTGCAGTTAGGGCCAAATTATAAATAATCCTCATCTTGCTGGGAACTTAACCAAGGAATTTAGGATAGTAGGCGAGATGTAAAAAGCTGTAGATTTGAAGACTAAATTTCTGCAGTTTATCTCAGAATCTTTTCTTTCAGCAGGCATAGACAAAATTTTCCAACACAAAAATGAAGAGATGGAAGGTTTCACAGAAATGAAAAATTTCTCTAATATCCTCATTTATAGTGATTGTCCAGCATGTCATCACTGTGCCCTAAGTTCTTTGAGCTGGTGGAGTGGGGAGACCCTATCATTAATGTCTACATCTTTATTACTTATTTATGTTTAGCAAACATTTTTACTATGTGTCAGCACTGCTCTAAGTGCTTTACAAATATTAGCTTGTTTAATCCTCATAAAGACTCTATGAGTAGTTACTGCTCCTACTCCATTATATAGATAGTCTATGTTATGTAGAGGTTAAGTAAGTGATCCAAGGTCATGCAGGCAAACTGGAGAAATGGGATGCATCTACAGACATTCTTATTGTGAGTGTGGTGTGTGTATGTGTGCACATACATACATACATGCATACGTGTGTGCCCATGAACATGTATGCATGTGTGCATGCAATAACATGGATGAATGTGTGTGTGTGTGTGTGTAAGTGTGACTGTATGTGTGTATGCAAGTGTATATGGGTGTGTGTACGCCCACATTTGGTGGTCAAATTTCAGCCCTGGGGTCAGTTTATCTTCCTCAGTCTTTAGCAACCTTGTTTCATATTTCATTTATTTTTTAAGATTTATTTTTAAATTTTATTTGTATCTGTGTAGGACTGAGGACTGTATGTGCATCATATGCACATAGCTAACCATGGATGACAGAAATGGCATTTGATCTTCTGGAACAAGACTTTCTGATGGTTGTGAGCTGCCCTTTGGGTGCTAAGAAGTGAACTCTAGTCTTTAAAGAGTGGGCAAAGCTCTTAACTACTAAGCTACCATCCCATCCACTCTCCTCTTTCTTTTGATACAAGGTTTCTAACTGTTCTGACCAGTGGCTAGACTATCTGGCCAGGAAACACAGGCCTCCTACCTTTTCTTCCTAAATATTAATACTCTAAGCAACCAATGCTTTCATAGGAATTCTAAGGAAGTAAGGCACTTAGATTTTCAGAGCAAACACTTAACTGAGTAAGCAACCTCCCAAGCCTCTGTCTCAATTTTGAGTCTGTGCCTGGTAACCCTATCCCATACTACCTTTGTCTATATGCCCACATAATTCATCTATAAAAGCCACCAGCTAAATATTTCACCAGAGGAAGCCTGTGTATAGTCACTGGTTACACTTATATATTGAGCACTAGTCATATGAAAGCTACTGTAAACAAACAAACAAACAAACAAACTACTTGGTACAGTATCACTGTCTTCAAGGGGTATATTTAGAAGAGGAAACTGGGTATTAGAGACTCAGTTCTCTTGGTGGCATTTTGCCCATGGAAGCAGGAATTCCTAAGTTCAAGCACCTCCAATTTCTGTGAGGGGAAGACTAGAATAGAAGAGTGCTATGAATCTTTTAATAATTCTCTAAAGGGTCCTGAAGAGTAGAGATAATGACCTAATGTCAATCCCTTTGACAGATGCTCCTTTATCAATATGATCTGTACTCAGACATGAAAAGGAAGAATGCTGTTTACTAACCAAGTTGAAATTCAACTTTTGCAAAAAAAAAAAATCTCAGATCGGTACCCTGTTCAAATAGAAGCAGTACTTGGAGAAATTCAAATCAAAACAGCATCATTGATGGTGTAAGGTATCTTACCAAATCTAGAATACAGTGAGCTAAAACAAGGACCAGTGAAAAAGGTTGGAATCTTATTATTCTGCTGGAAATGTTTCAGTCTATTTGCTGCTTTCATTTGATTCCTTTTAATTTGATTGTAAAAGAACACACTTTTCATTTACCATATTCTGAGAGGATGTTTACCCAAAATATTCTAGAAAGGTACAAAAAAAAGTCAAGTTCTGAACCTAGATTTGACTGATTCTAAAGTCAGTGCTTAATCTACTATACAGAACATGATTTCCTATGTATCTGTGCAGATGAGTGCATATTTGCTATTAATAGAATAGAATTTATCAAAAAAAATCCATCACTTATCTCACCAGCCTAGTAAATCAGTCAGTTCTCTTTCACATTTCCATGAGGTTTCTTAACCACATGTATAGATAGATATGGGCTTTATGTAGTTACAGTTTCACTAAAGTTCTATGTCAAATCTGGTACCAAAATGTAATAACTGCATAAATTATAATTCTATCACAATATGCTTAAACATGTTCTTTTTATTTTCAGAAAAATGTGTGTCTAATACAATTGCTTTATGCATAGCATGGCAAAGAATTTCTTCAAGCAAATAACTGAGATTTTTTCTGGTAAGTTATGAAATATCAATCAAAGTGGTGGGTTTTCTGGAGTTAGATTTCTTCAACTTAGGCTGAGTAAAAGTAGAATTGACAGGAGACTTAAATGTCGCTCACAAACCCAGTTGCATCTCTCCCCTCTCTCTGCAGAAAATACAGAGAGAGCTCAGGGTACACAGCAGCCCAGAAGCCCATGACTAGACCAGTCAAAAATGTTTAAATAAAAAGGTTTAGAATTTTTAACAGGATCAACAACTGATGATAACAAAGATTTTGAGCACTTTAATAAATACTAAAGGTACATTCCCACTGTACTCTCAAATATATATATTGTATATAATTCAGGAGCCAAATGAAGTAGAGTTACTTACCCAAAAATCAATGAGTGAATCTAGGAGATATTTATAAGTTTTACATGGTGAAGAGAAGTTGAGTGAGCTTCATAGACAGGCAGCTGAGACTCACTGGGAAGTTAAGTAATGGAAACTGGTCATTAGTGCGAGAGAGAGAACTAATCACTGGATCTTCATTTTATGCCTCTTCTAATAAGCTATGTTACCACCACTGATAACACTGATGTCTGTCAACCTCTATGTACTTGGAAGTTAGATAAGTTAGATAAAGTTGCTTCAGACATGTAAAAGTTCATTTCCCAATTTAAGCATGTTGGAAGAGCATTTCCAATTGTGGGTCTCTTTCTTTGTCTGGTATAATTAGAAGGTTTGGCCACTACTCATCACTTACACTAATCGCCCCACAGGATGTTAAACTAACCAGTGAGTCCTGAGTCTTACCAGATGAATTGTTGTTGCTGTTGTTGTTGTTGTTGTTGTTGTTGTTGTTGTTGTTGTTGTTCTTTTATTTTTGCCATAGGTAAATAAGCTGCTTTCTATTTTAAAAAAACTGATTTGTCAAATTGATACTGATCCGGTTTTTTAAATTGCCCAGATCCTGGTTACACATTACACTTACACTTTGTAAGATTGCTTAAAGCATCCTAGAGGTAGATGTTAATTTTTCTTCCTAAGTGACACAGAACACCTAAGTAAAGTTAACTATTATCAGGACCCAATGGTGTCCTGAGCATGATTAGTAGTTTTAATATGCTTAGCCTAGGCAATGGCACTTTTAGGAGGTATAGCCTTGTTGGAAGAAGTGTGTCAGTCACTATAGGGTTGGTCTTTGAGACCTTCCTTCTAGCTGCCTGAGGACGGTCTGCAGCTGGCTTCCTTTGGATGAAGATGTAGAACTCTCACTCCTCCAGCACCATACCTGCCTGAGTACTTTTCTCTGTCCTGCCACGATGATAATGGACTGAACCTCTGAACTTGCAAACAGCCCTAATTAAATGTTGTCCTTGTAAGAGTTGCTTTGGTCATGGTGTCTCTTTAGAACAATGGGAATCCTAAGACAGCATGTGAGAGCAAGCTCTTATAGCTTCCTGTCCTCGGGAAAATCACAACCTGCTTGGGCAGATCAGACAGAACTGAAGAATTACAGTCACCATAAAACAAAAGACTGAACTTTGGATGGAGCAAATGGTGACAGAGGATATTTTGTAAAATTGGTGAAGTTAGTTAAGCCCTCATAGAAGGCGTCCCTTCTTTGCATGTTTTCTTGCTTTCTGCAGAATATTCTTTGCCAGAGAGTAGATGGGGAATTATCATTTAATTGATACAGAATTTCAATTTGAAAAGATAAAAACAAATCCTCGTAGATGGAGTGGTGTTAGCACAATGATCTGAAAAGTACCTTCAATTTTTATCAAACTACACACTCAAAGGTGACACAAGTGGCAAACTTTATGTTTTATGTTCTGTACTACAATTTATAGAGTTTCACGATTGTCTTTTTATCCAAGGGGCATATTATCTTGCCACCTCTCGGATCTGTATGAGTTTACAGCAGACGGCATCTTCTGGCAAGTGCTGGCCCCTTCTCAGCCTTGGTGTTTTATCTCCCTTTCCTTCTAGGGTTTCTCTCCCCTCTAGCCAAGCCTCCATATGGTATTTCTGTCACTCAACTCAACACCTCCTTTCTCAGTCTTTCTCTTTCTTCCCAGCTCACCTAAAAATAAACTGTCTGTTTTTGGAATCTCAAACAGAACATGAAGCCTCTCTCTCTCTCTCTCTCTCTCTCTCTCTCTCTCTCTCTCTCTCTCTCTCTAAGTGCACAATTATGCAGAGAATATCTTCAGTTTCACCAGTTTCTCAACTTTAACATATTAAACTCTGGATCCGATATCTCATGTACATCATACCTAAGTAAAAGCTTAACCTAAAATTGTTACCAGGGATATATGTACAGTTCAAGGAAATAACATAATTGAATACAAAAGTACCACAAATAAAACACATCCACAAATTAAATAAGAATGTTTTCAATGCAGGTTGTTGAGTTTATTAGTTTCTGCTGCCTACCTTTCATATGCAGCTTCGAAAGAGATTTCAAGTGGCCCTCTTATGCACATACTCCCTCACCATCTACCTATTAATAAGAGTTAACCATGTAAAACAAGCTAGACAATTATGATGTCCTAGTTGTCTGTGGTTAAGACTTAATTGGATGGCTATGTTCAATTCTGAGCATCATGTTTCCAGAAAGAAAAGGGGGAAAGGTGATAAACTAGATGTAGATTAAAAAAAGAAAAGAAAGTCCAAGAATAAAAACAGCTTGAAAAATGAGACAATGTTAGGAATGCTAAGGTAATTCTGTGTATTTTCAGCTCAGCACAAAGAGAGCTGAATAATGAGAAAAATTCCTGATGTTTCTGATCTTGCTCTGACTCTGGCCAACATAACAACATATGGAGAAAGGGTAGGAAGAAGGAAGGGAGGGAGAGAGAGAGAGAGAGAGAGAGAGAGAGAGAGAGAGAGATCCTTCTCCAAATACTTTTATGCACTCAGGGTACAAATAGTCAAACATACATGTAGCAGATTTTGAGTAAACACTTCCTGTTGAAGTCTTCCTAGAAAAGAAGTGAAACTGAATTGCTAACCTTGCTCATGATGAGGCTGACAAGATTTTTCTAAAATGTGGGATTGTTGGGTTTGATCTCCATCAAGAATAATTTAGGAATGGGAAAATCAATTTTCTCATTAGGCCAGTTATGGATTAAACAGCTTGCCCCAGGGCTCCTGTCAACTCTGTTAGCTCTCAACTCCCTGCTCTTTTGGTTATATCTACCATGTCACTCGAAAATACGTGACTCCCTGTGGCCTACAAGGTAAACTTCCAAAACTAGAGATCCGCTACTGTAGGATGATGTCGTACAGTGAAGGCAGGTACAAGATAGAACGAGGCCTGTCATTGGACAAGAAGGAAGGATGGGCTGGAGAAAAGTTTTAGAGAGAGGAGGAGACTGGAACCACAGGAGAAAGAAGCGGCTGGGAGAACATGGATGCAGATGTTACGATTCCTCTCTGTACATTTATGAGAATTCTTGAGGGATAGATATCTACAGGGCTTTGTATGTCTAAGTGGGCAATTATGTCTTATCAATTGAATCAGAGGTTATTGTGTTGTGTGTTCTTTCATGTGGCGATTTAAGTTCAAGAGAGGATGTGGTAGCTGGGGTCATGTGTATGGTAGCAACCTGCCTTGGGAACTAGATAGGTAGAGAAATTGTTGTCAGGCTCAGAGAGAAGCCATCGGCAATGTGATATGAGATAGAGCAAAGTAGGTGAGAGGCTTTGCTGACTGAGATGAAAATATCTACCAGATATCTTAGGGCACTATGGTGCAGGGTAAAAGAAAGCCTCTTACTTTTATATTTTTAAAGCAACACAATACCATCTACATTATTGATTAAACAGACCTCTGCAATGAATCTACTGTTTTCCCTCTCCATGATCAGCTTCTCTGGTGTGTTTGTCTACCCTTTTTTTTTCCCATCAGGTAATATTTCAGAGCAAGCCCAGTTAAGATCTCAGCATCACTAGACACTGTGCATGTGACGTGTTTATTGTCTGAATCATGTCCCATCACAAACAAAATGTTGCCAGCCAACAGTTCTCATGAGTCTTAAAAAAGATCATGAGTGCAAAGTAGGAGTATATCTGCTATGTTATGATTCTCCCCTTTCTTCCTATGTTTAATGGTAATACTTTCCTTTTATGGTTGCTCTTTTTCAATAGTTCACTAAATTCTATCTTTCCACTGAGGATATACTCATTTCCAACCTGATTCACAAAGTTTTCCCTGAGTGCACTCGTCAGCAGTGATTTGATTTCATGTCTGGGCGTGTAAAGCAGTTTCAAGGCTGGCTCGTTGGTCACTGGCTCCTATTTCCCAGTGCAATACCTGCTCCTTCTCTTTAACTCATCCCTTGGGCTCAGCTCTATGCACCAGGGAAAGAGGCATAATATAGAAACCTGACCCCTAGAGGAAGAAAATAGACGATGTGTTTATATCCATTTACTTCTACAGCTAGGTTTAGAGAGTGTATGCCTGCTGCTCTGCCAGCTACTTCCTTGTATCCTTTACCTTTTAATCAGAAAGCTAAGAAAAGTAGTTATGAACCATGACTACTCCATATGATAGCTGAGAGAATGTTAAATATATAATTGCTCCAGAACTCACCTCTGATCGATTTAAATGGAATTTCGTTTTTATTCTTTTATTAGATATTTTATTTATCTACATTTCAAATGTTATCGTCTTTCCTGGTTTCTTGTCCAGAAACCCCCTATCCCATCCACCCTCCCGTGCTTCTAAGAGGATTCTCCCCCACCCACCCATACACTCCTGCCTCCCCATCTTGGCATTGCCCCACCCTGCGCCTCAAGTTTTACAGGAAAAAGGGTCTCTTCTCCCACTGATGCCCTTCAAGGCTATCCTCTGCTACATATGCAGCTGGAGCCATGGGTCCCTCCATGTACTCTTTGGTTGGTGGTTTAGTCCCTGGGAGCTCTGGGAGGTTGGGGAGTGGGGACAGCTGGTTGGTTGATACAGTTGTCTTTCCTATGGGTTGCAAACCTTTTTAGCTCCTTCTGTCCTTTCCCTAACACCTACATTGGGGATGCCATGATCAGTCAAATGGCTGGCTATGACTGTATTTGTCAGCCTCTGGCAGTGCCTCTCAGGAGACAGCTATATCATGCTCCTGTCAGCAAGCAATTCTTGGCATCCAAACAGTGATGGGGATTTGGTGTCTGTTTATGGGATGGATCCTCAGGTGGACCAGTCTCTGGATGGCCTTTTCTTCAGTCTCTGCCCCACTGTTTGTCTCCTTATTTCCTTCCTTGAGTATTTTGTTCCCCCTTATAAGAAAGTCAAGCATTCACACTGTG
Organism: Rattus norvegicus; assembly: GCF_021556685.1. Taxonomy (NCBI): domain Eukaryota; kingdom Metazoa; phylum Chordata; class Mammalia; order Rodentia; family Muridae; genus Rattus; species Rattus norvegicus. The sequence continues at coordinate 88,767,069 of NC_141538.1, forward strand.
GTCTTCCTTCTTGAGTTTCAAGTGGTCTATGAATTGTATCTTTTGAATTTCAGCTTTTGGGCTAATATCCACTTATCAATGAGTGCATACCATGTGTGTTGCTTTGTAATTGGGTTTCCACACTCAGTTTGACATTTTCTGGTTCCATCCATTTGCCTAAAAATTTCCTAAAGTCATTGCATTTTTATTGAATATATATATATATTCAAATGTTGTATTGAATATATATATGTATATATTCAAATGTTGTTCCCTTTCTAGGTTTCCGGTATATAACCTCCCTATCCATCCCATTTCCCCTTCCCCCTTGTCTATGAGGGTGTTCCATCACCCACACACCCCTTCCGGCCTCCCTGTCCTGACATTCCCTTACACTGGGGGATCGAGCCTTGGCAGGACCAAGGTCTTCTTCTCTCATTTGTATGCAACAAGGCCATCTTCTGCTGGAGCCATGGGTCTGTCCATATGTACTATTTGGATGGTGGTTTAGTCCCTGAGAACTCTAGTTGTTTTGTATTGTTCTTATAGGGTTGCAAACCCCTTCAGCTCCTTCAGTCCTTTCTCTGACTCCTCCAATGGGGGCCCGGTTCTCATTTCAATGGTTGACTGTGAGTGTGTCCACCTCTGTATTTGTCATGCTCTGGCAGAGCCTCTCAGAAGACAGCTATATCAGGCTCCAGTCAGCATGCACTTCTTGGCATCTGCAGTATTGTCTGGGTTTGGTGGCTATATGTATATGGGCTAGATCCCCAGGTGGGGCAGTCTCTGAATGGCTTTCCTTCTGTCTCTGTTCCAAACTTTGTATTTCCTCCTATAAATATTTTTGTTCCCCTTTCTAAGAAGGACTGAAGCATTTGCACTTTGGTCATCCTTCCTCTTGAGCTTCATGTGGTCTGTGGATTGTATCTTGTGTAATCTCAGCGTCTTCTGGATCTTCAATTCTATTCCATTGATCTACCTGACGGTTTACCATCTTTAGAACGTTCTTCAGTTCAATATGATTGTCATCTTTGGCAACTTTTCTAGCCCACATTTTATGCTGAGAAATTTTATTCATATTATTCATTTTTTAATATGGAACAAAGCGAGTGATTAAACATAAATTGAATAATACTTGTATCAGTCTATTTGGGCTTCTGTAAGAACATTCCACAAACATGTTTACACATACACAGTTTACATTTCTCTTTTTAGAGTCAAAGAAATCCAAGGTCAAGGCACAAATAATTTCAGTGTAAAGTCTAGTAAGTGAATGTAATGTTTATGTAATGAAAGGGCACAAATAACTGTCTGATATCTCATCTGAAGTGACTATGGCCATTCATGACATTTCTGCACTCATGACTTGATTGCTTCAGAAATGACACTCATTTTGATACTATAAATTAGTGGATATGTTTCAAAATCTTAATTTTGAGAGAGCACAACAGTTGAAAGCATAACACTTGCTGATTCAGTTTCTCTGAAACGTACATGTATTAATAAGGGTTAACTAGGTCCACTCATAAAAACCTGGCCATCCGTTCTGGAAGACCTCCTTCCTCTAACTTGCCCATACTGATTTTTGTGTCAGGTTTTGTATTAAGTACTTTGTGTTTGTGACCTCACTTGTGTGTGTACTATCCCTAGTATATAAATACTGCTGTGACAGATTTATAGAGATATAAATTGAAGCCCAGGTCACTTAATTGCTGTGTTCAAGACCATAACTGATTTCTGTATCACAATGTCATAAAAATAACAATCATGTTAACTTGGTACCAGGTATGACTCACAGTAATTCCAATATTACTGGAAAATGTAACCCTTACTGTATTAGAATTATTTCCACTGTTAAAAATATGCAAATGAATCAAATTTAAATGGTTGAAGAGGAGGCTAATTTGAGCTCATAGGGTTTAGGGTATAGTCAGCTAGGCCCATTGGGCTAGCAATGATACAGGCCACCATGATGGGAAATGGGGATAGAGACAGACAGATAGACAGACACACATATGCACACAGAAAGGGTGGAAGAAGAGAGAGAACTAAAGTGATTTTCATTGATGCCTTGATTCCTTCAAAAGTATATCGTCTTTCACTAAACATTTGCTAGCCATAATAGTGTGATAGACTGGTGAACAAGTCATTACCATATGAGGCTTTGGGTAACACTACACATCCATCTATTACTGGGCCCCCTTTAAAAGGGAGAAACTTGGGCTCTGCAAGCATAAAGACTGTGTGCTTTAGGTCCCACAGCTCGCAAGTGTGTTCTTACTCAGTTCTTATTCAGCTCACCACCTAAAATACACAGTGTGTCACATACCCTCTGAGTTTTAAAACATAGGAACTTAACCTCCATTTATAGCCTTGTTTCTATGGGGTGATATGTTCCAAACTCCAAACAGCTGAGCTACACAGGCGCTTTTGGCATCCTAGCCTGTTTATGTGTTGAAGACTGTCTGTAACTTCCATGGTGAGAGTGTGCGTCTGGCAAGAACAAGAGTGTCTTGTGATTTACCAGATGGCAATTCTGTTCTCCAGCTGGATTGGGATTCCCAAGGGGCCCATCCCTTCCTGAAAGATTCCAGCAGTGCCACTCTGCACTGCTTCTCCACCACCAGACACAGATCTCTATATGCCCCAGACCCAAATCATGCTATTGTAACTAAATGAGGAAGAACACAGGTCCAGAAGTTTCTGTAATTGATGTGCTCCTATGGGATTGCCTCATTCGATATGATCAGTACAAGAATATCCACACTTGTATTAATCTTCAGAAGTTACATGTACATAAACCTTTAGGTCTAGAATAGAGATGACATCATTGCTGTGGAAGTCATTCATATCAGGACTAAGGTCAAGATTTTTAAATATTCTGGGCACAACTTCTAGAAATAACACATGCATGTTATAAGCCAGGATACACATACATATAGTATATGTGTATAAATGTATGTTATTAAAATATTACATTTAATTCATACTTTTATATTCAATTATAGCAACCCCCCATGTATGTGTATGTATGTGTGTGTGTGTGTACGTGTGTGTACGTGTGTTACGTGTGTGTACAGGCCAGAAGTAGTCCATATAGAGTATCTACCACAACCTTAATAACAGCTCTCCCTTATTTCTTGAGACAAAACCTTTTATCGAACCCAGAGATCAGGAATTTGATTAAGCTAGCTGGCAAGAAAGCTCCAGGGATCCTTTTGTTTCTGTGTTTTAGCACTTGGAATGCAGGTGTATGCAGGTACACGAAGGTTTTTATCTGAGTTCTGAGGATCCAAACTCAGGCCCTTATCATTATTTAGAACTATATTAATTACAGTGCTCCCAGTGGTTGATATAACCTGTAGTTTATTACCCAGCTTTCTTAAGAGCCACAGTTAAAACTCTTGCCACTCAGTCTCAGGTTTTTAATTTTTCAATTACTTTTTTTTAATAGTTCAGTCCTTTCTTGCTTCACGGTCCACCCTCTCACAGTTCCTCATCCCATTCCTCTTTCCCCCAGTCTCCAAGAGGTTGTCCTGCCACCCTCCACCTCTCTAGGCCTCCCCACTCCCTGGAGAGTCTTTCAAGGGTTAGGCATGTCTTCTCTCACTGAGGCCAAACTAGGAAGTCCTCACTGAATATGTGTTGTGGCCTTCATACCAGCTCTTGTATGTTGCCTGGTTTGTGGCTCAGCATCTGTGACAACTCAGGAGTCCTGATTGACTAGGAGTTAACTCCTAGTCTTCCTATGAGGTTACCTTCCCCCTCAGCTTCTTCTAGCCTTTCTCAATTCAACTACAGGGGTCCCCGATTTCTGTCCAATGTTTGGGTGTACGTATCTGCTTCTATCTCAGTCAGTTGCTTGTTGGACCTCTCAGTGAACAGCCATGCTAGGCTCCTGCCTATAAGTACACTATAATATCATTAATGGTCACACACTCCTCAAACTGTTCCATCAAATTGAAGCAGAAGGAACACTACCTAATTCATTCTATGAAAGCCACGATTACTCTGATACCTAAACCACAAAACACCCAATGAAGAAAGAGAACTTCAGATCAGTTTTTTTAAATTTTTAAAACACATTATTCTACTATTTTTCTTATCCAAATGTTAAGAAATTTAAGAAAACATCTATTTGCAATCTTCAATAAGTGATTGTTTCACAACACAAGGAAAACTGAGAGTAGCTAGAAGATTAACGTAACTTCACAGAAGTCACTATCAAAAACAGTGTTTGTGAGAAAGGTCTAAACTTCTGGCACAACTTACTACTCTCAGCTACCTCAAAAGCATCAGGATTTTAAAAGTCACATTAGCACTCAAGAGTCCCTGTTGCCAGCCTGTCCTTTGCTATGATCTTCCTTATCTGTCTCTATTAGGCTCACAGAAACCACTTCTTACCAGTTTCCTGCTGAGAGTCTTCTGAGAATGCCAGCATCCCAGGGAAGGACTGTACTTTCCTACCTGCTGTGTGGAACAGCCAATAAATGGCTGTTGGTCAGGAAATATGGCTATGGGGATGTACATCTAAGAGGCAAAAGTTTTCCTCAGAGCTTTGCTGTTTTCTCCCAAGTTCCTCAGAGAGACCGGTACAGGAATAAGGGAATGAGGGAGTATGCTTAAGTTCTTAATCCCATTGGAAACAGTCCAGGTATCAGGACAGGGTTTTCCGGGATAGTAAAAACCACAAATAAAGAATACTTTCACCATTTTTTCCCAGAAATTTGGGATGCAGTAATGAGCCTGGGCTCTCCAGCACCATTATATCTTGACTCAATACTCCACACTCTGGGTTTTTGCCTAGTTAGTTCTTCCTTCCTAGCGTATCAATTCTTCATTTAACACAATCGAGAATTCTCCTGACCCTGGTATTTTCTCTGGTTTGTTAGTTTGTTTCAAGGCCCCAGTTATGAAATATATTATGATAGCTGGTGTACTTGGGGTTATACTTGACTCTTTTTAATGGTACATAGATAATAACAAATTCTCTTCACCTACTTGCCTTTCCTCAAAGGGCAAGATTTATGTTTGGTATTTCTTTATATTTTTCCTGATGCCTAGCAGTATGCTTGCTTGAACAAGACACTGTGAAATGTATGTGGAAAAACAAGTGAAAAAATAGAAATTGGAGGCTGATGAAAGCTCTCAAAGGTTTCAGACTACTTAGTAGGATGAGAATATTGATGATGTGTTTATAAGTGTGTGTGTGTGTGTGTGTGTGTGTGTGTTGCATAAGTGAGTTGTAGCCCAGAGGTTCTTGCTTAGTTCCCCAGTGAATAACCAGGCAAGTGGAGCATTGCAACTGATAAACTCCTTCAGCTGTTAAACAACTTCAGCAAAGTGGCTCGATATAAAATTAACTCAAAAAAAAATCAGTAGCCTTCCTCTACTCAAATGATAAAGAGGATGAAAAAGAAATTAAGCAAACAACATAGTTCACAATAGCCATAAATAATGTAAAACATCTTGGTGTGACTGTAACAAAGAAAGTGAAAGATGTGTATGACAAGAACTTCAAGTCTCTGGAGAAAGAAATCAAAGATCTCAGAAGGTGGAAAGATCTTCCATGCTCATGGATTGGGAGGATTAATATAGTAAAAATGGCCATCTTGCCAAAAGCAATCTACAGATTCAATGAAATCCCCTTCAAAATTCAAACTCAATTCTTTATGGAGTTAGAGCAATTTGCAAATTCATTTGGAATAACAACAAAACCAGAGCCAGGATAGCAAAAACTATGCTCAACAATAAACAAACTTCTGGGGGAATCACCATCCCTGATCTCAAGCTGTATTACACAGCAATAGTGATAAAAAATTGCATGGTATTGGTACAGAGACAGACAGGTAGATAAATGGAATAGAATTGAAGACCCAGAAGTGAACCCACACACCTATGGTCACTTGATCTTTGACAAAGGAGCTAAAACCACCCAGTTGAAAAAAGATAACATTTTCTTTTTTTCTTTCTTTTTTTTCATCTTTATTAACTTGGATATTTCTTATTTACATTTATATTGTTGTTCCCTTTCCTGGTTTCTGGGCCAAGATCCCCCAACCCCTCCCGCTCCCCTTCTCTATGGGTGTTCCCCTCCCCACCCTCCCCCCATTACTGCTCTCCCCCCCAACAATCACATTCACTGAGGATTCAGTCTTGGCAGGACCAAGGGCTTCCCCTTCCACTGGTGTTCTTACTAGGATATTCATTGCTACCTATGAGGTTGGAGCCCAGGATCAGTCCATGTATAGTCTTTGGGTAGTGGCTTAGTCCCTGGAAGCTCTGGTTGGTTGGCATTGTTGTTCATATGGGGTCTCAATCCCCTTCAAGCTCTTTTAGAGCTTTCTAAAATTCCTTCTATGGGGGTCCCCATTCTCAGTTCAGTGGTTTAGTAATGGCATTCGCCTATGTATTTGCTGTATTCTGGCTGTGTCTCTCAGGAGAGATCTACATCCGGTCCCTGTCGGCCTGCACTTCTTTGCTTCATCCATCTTATCCAGTTTGGTGGCTGTATATGTATGGGCCACATGTGGGTCAGGCTCTGAATGGGTGTTCCTTCTGCCTCTGTTCTAAACTTTGCCTCCCCATTCCCTCCCAAGGGTATTCTTTTTCTTCTTTTAAAGAAGGAGTGAAGCATTCACATTTTGGTCATCCTTCTTGAGTTTCATGTGTTCTGTGCATTTAGGGTAATTCGAGCATTTGGGTATTTTCAAAAAACAGTGCTGGTTCAACTGGAGGTCAGCATGTAAAAGAAAGCAAATTGACCCATTCTTATCTTCTTGTATAAAGCTCAAGACCAATCGCATCATAGACTGCCACATAAAACCAGATACACTGAAACTAATAGAAGAGAAACTGGGGAAGAGCCTCGAACACATATCCATAGGGGAAAATTTCCTGAACAGAACACCAATGGCTTATTCTCTAAGATCAACAATCAACAAATGGGAGCTTATAAAATCGCAAAGCTTCTGTAAGGCAAAGGACACTGTCAACAGTACAAAATGGCAACCAACAAATTGAGAAAAGATCTTTACCATTTCTACATCTGATAGAGGACTAATATCTAATGTATACAAAGAACTCAAGAAGTTTTACTCCAGAGAATCCAATAATTCTATTTAAAAAATGGGATACAAACTGAACAAAGAATTCTCAACTGAGGAATACTGAATGGCTGAAGAGTACCTAAAGAAGTATTCAAGATCTTTAGTCATCAGGAAAATGGAAAACAAAACAAGCCTGAGATTCCTCCTCACATCAGTCAGAATGGCTAAAATCAAAAACTCAGGTGACAGCAGATGCTGGAGAGGATGTGGAGAAATAGGAACCCTCCTCCTTTGCTGGTGGAATTGCAAGTTGGTACGGTACAAACACTCTGGAAATCAGTCTGTGTTTCCTCAGAAAATTGGACACAGTACTACCTGAGGATCCAGCTATACCACTTCTGGACATATACCGAAAAGATGTTCCAAAGTATAACAAGGACATATGTTCTACTATGTTCATAGCAGCCTTATTTATATTAGCCAGAAGCTGGAAAAAAACCCAGATGCCCTTCAACAGAGGAATGGATACAGAAAATGTGGTACATTTACATAATGGAGTGCTACTCAGCTATTAGAAACAATGACTTCATGAAATTCATAGGCAAATGGATGGAACTATAAAATGTCATCCTGAGTGAGGTAACTCACTCACAAAAGAACACACATGGTATGCACTCACAGATAAGTGGATATAAGCCTAAATGCTTGGAATACCTAAGAAATAATTCACCTATCATATGAAGCCCAAAGAAGAAGGAAGAACAATATGTGGATGCTTCATTTCTTCTTAGAAAGGAGAACAAAATAGTCATGGGAGAAAATACAGGGACAAAGGGTGGATCAGATACTGAAGAAAAGGCCATCCATTGACTGCCCCATGTGGGAATCTAGCCCATATACATACAGCCACCAAACTCAGACCATATTGCAGATGCCAAGAAGTGCATGCTGACAGGAACCTGATATAGCTGTCTTCTGAGAGACTCTGCCAGAGTCCTACTGATACAGATGAAGAAAGAGGCAGTTAACCATTGGACTAAAGGAGCGGACTCCAATGGAGGAGTTAGAGAAAGAACTGAAGCAGCTGAATGGGTCTGCAACATCATAGGAAGAGCAACAATGTCAATCAACCATACCCCAACAGAGCTCCCAGGAACTAAACCACAAATGAGGACACATGGAGGGACCAATGACTCCAGTCAAATATGTAGCAGAGGATGGTATTGTCCAGTATAAGTAGGAGGAAAAACCCTTGGCTCTGTGAAGGCTTGTTTTCCTGACGTAGGGCAATGCCAGGGCATTGAGGTTGGAGTGGGTTGTTGGGAATGGGAGCATCCTCACAGAATGAGGGGATGGGTTATGGGAGGGGGGGAAAATGGATAACATTTGAAATGTAAGTACATAAAATATCCAAGAAAAATAAAACTAAAAAAAAAAAAAAAGAGGCCCGAGAAGCAGAAATCTGGTCGTATATTCAGAACCAGAGTGCAGCCCACTGAACCAGCTAAACTGAATTCCTGTGAAGGACATGGGGTTTCAAGTGAAAAATTGATCACAAAACCATTTGACCTTCATTGATATCATCATTTAATCAATCATTAATAACTGAGGCCTGACACTCTGCAAACTTCTCACCAGCTAGTGGCTGAATTTGACAATGGAGGAGGTAACCAAATGTTATAATGACAAATTTGAGTTAAGGTCTAAGTTTCACACTATCTTTACAAAACTCAGGATATTCCCTCTGGGAAAGGTGAAAAGAATTATAATTTCATCTGTGGAAAAATAGCTTTGAGAATTAAAAAGTAAAAGCTTGCCATATGGTGTGTGAAAATTCTTTTGGAACTGAATAGATAATATGTGGTACCCCACATCCATTTTGTTTATGTATCTACACTATACAGACTGACTGGTAAACATGAATTGGTATTTCTTACAAAATAGAAATGCACCTGGTAATTTAAATTTATATCCATTAATAATCTGGGCTTCTCTCTTTGCAAGAAGAGACATTTACAAAATTATAATCAGATTTTTGTGATTTGGGTGTAAACCAATCATCCAATAAAGCCTGGGAGATATTTCGATCTGGCTTTTCTGCTGCTGTGTTATCGTGTGAAATATAAAAAGGACATCATACAAAAAGTTCAGGGCCCTAGAGGGAGGTAGGTAGATTGTCTACTGCTTGCAACAAGTATTCCATTCTCCTGCAAGGGATTTGGGTTGTGAGCCTAGCCTTTAATGACTGAGCCATCTCTCCTGCCTCCTACACGGGATTTTAAATACGCTAGAAACAAGAGAGGAATTACTAGAGAGTAACCACAGAGGGTCTAGACTCCCTCTCTAAAGGGGAGCATTCTGAATATGCTCATTAACTCTGGACTCTTGATAAAGGATGAAACAGAGGTCATAGAAGTGAGTTGAAGTGATTATGTTTATTGGAACAGCAACACCAAAGAAGAGTGACAGCTCATCTGGCCAGCTCTGACCATTCACTATCACCACTTCACACATCTGCAATAAACATTTCCCTGGTAAAGTATACAACTTTGAAGTCAGACTGATATCAGGACATTTATTGACAGGGAAGCAAATGCTCTCCCAGAAAAAATTGGGTAGGAGGTGTTAGAATTACACAGTAAAACTTTCAAGTACTTTTAAAACATATGCTATTAATATTTGTTATTTTAAGTATTTGCTATACTTAGTGTTTTTGAAATGTATAGCCTTACTTAATATTTAGACTAAGCCACTAGAAGACTCATGACAGCTCCATTCAACTTGAAAATCATGAAAGCAAGTTTTAGAGAAATTAAGGGAGATAGCTATGCCTGCAGAGGCAGTAAATCAAGACAGTGAGTTTTGAAGCCATGTTTACTTGACTAGAGAGCTTACCTTTTTCAGTATCTCAATGCATCATTGCAGATGAGTGACTGATATTAGAAACAGAATCCACATTTTCAGAGAATGGATGGAAAGACACATAAGGCAAGGAATTTCTCAATGTTAATATGAAATCCTCTCCAAGCTAGAATAGGAACTATCATGAGTAGATTAATTAGTTTAATAAAAATAGTTAGGAGTTGTGAATGGCTAACAGAACTGGCTACTCTTTCAGAAGTCCTGAGTTCAATTCTGAGCTCCTACATGGTGGCTCACGACTATCGGTAGCTATAGTCCTATGGGACCTGATGACCTCTTCTGGAGTGCAGACAAAACATCCATTTACATAAAATACCTAAATAAATAAATCTTCAATCCAGACTACAAAATGCACAGGGACAAAGGTGGAGCAAAAGCATAGGGAATGGCCACCCAATCACTGCCCCAAAATTAATCCCATCCCATGGGGCTCTATGAATGATATTGTGGCACGCTTGCAGACAGGATCCTAGCATACTCACCTCTGAGAGCCTTCACCAAGCAGTCAATTGAAACAGATGCAAAGACCCAGAACCAAACATTAGATTGGGCTCAGGGTTTCTTGTGGAAGAGTTGAAGGCAGGAATGGGGGACATGAAGAGGATAAACACTTCACAGGAGGACCAACAGAGTCAGCTATCATTCATCCTTGGGGACCACAAAAAATAGAGCTAGCCTGGACTAGATTTAGGCCCTCTGCCTGCACATATGTAGCAGATTTGAAGCTTAGTTTTCATGGGGGTCCTTCAACAACTGGGACGGGAATGTTTGTAAATGTTCTGTCTGCGAATCCTATTGCCCTAATTGGGCTGCCTTGTGTGACTTCAGTGGGAGAGGATATACCTAGTCCTGCAGAGATTTTTTTTTTGTGCAAAGGTGGGGTGATGCCCAGGGGGGAGGCCCTCCTCTTCCCAGAGGTGAAAGTAAGGGGAATGGAAGGAGGAGCTATGGGAGCACGGAACTAGAAAAAGAGGGGCTCTGGATATTGGTGTAAAAAGTGAATAAGGAAATAAATTAATAGAACAAAAAAATGTACAGTGCAACCTCAATATAGTACATCATCCTAGTGGCAGTGATCTATATGCAGTTATTTCCTTAGGTTGTAACTGACACTCAGGTGACAGAAAAACAGTGTTAATGGCACATAGTTAGAACCTCCTAAGTACCAGACACAGTAAATATTAATGTGAAGGACTGCCAACTTCGTTTTAGGTGCTGTTGGAAGTATTGTGATGAATTAATAAATGAAACATCAGAAACGCTTGCTCGATGCATTCCAGTGAAAAGAGAGTAGAGGAGGAATAAAAAGTTTTGAGCTGTTTTTTCATAGAATGGCCAAAGAGGACACAAAATGCCATTTAGTTAAAACAACAACAAAAACATAATAGTACAATGGTACCCCAAGGGAGATGGTATTTTGGGGAAGGTCTCAAGGGAGAAAATGCAGTGAAAAGATTTAACAGGAAACAATAATTTAATGTTATAAAGAGAGGAGAAAGAAATTCTGATGCTAGCCAGATTTGAATCCTTGAGTGGGCAGTGATCATGAAGAAAGGGTGGTAACTTCATTATTTATTATTCTCTGTTTCTGCTCAACCTGGAAAACTGTGACCCACACTATTGGCTCATATTGCCATGAGCACAGAAACCATCTATAGCCTAGCCTCCAGTGTCTAACCCTAAACTATACACAGGAACCATTTCTATGCCCAGAAAATAATTCATGACCACTTCATAAGAAACAGAGAGGACTCTTCCTCTTAGCAGAATCAGAGAACCAGAGTTAAGCACAAGATGCTTGCTGGGGCGAGGTCCAAGCCAAGATCAGTGCAAAATCAGGAAGACAGCATGAGGACATTTGTCCTCTCGTTACTTTGTCTAAGAAGTCATCCTTGATGAAGAGTATTCCCAGGCAGATTCATATACCCTGCCCTATACTTATTTCTCTGTTTGATAATGATCAAAAGCAAGCTGCAGAAGAAAGGGTTTATTCCGCTTATATTTCCAAGACATCATTAATGAAAGTCAGGGCAGGAAGCTGGAGGCAGGAGTCTAGAGACAGGAACTGAAGCAGAGACCATGGAGGAAATGATGATTGGCTTGCTCAGACTGCTTTCTTATATAACTGAGGACTTCAACCTAGGGGTAGTTAGTCCACCACACATAGTAGGCTAAGCCCTTCTACATCAACATCAATCACTAATTAAGTAAAGGTCTTACAGCATTGTCTACGGGCCAATCTGATAGGGATTTTTTTTCCCAATTGAAGTTGCCCGTTTCAGGATGACTCCAGCTTTGTCAAGAAGACAAAATAACAAACAAAACAAAACTAGCACATATAGTTACTTTTATTTGATTCCATTAGTAATCATTCAATATGGACCAAATGATGAAGGATATTTGTTTGTGGGTGTTGGAACCAAAACAACCCTCACCAAGTACTCATTGCATTAAACAATGTCTTTTTAGTTCACTGATCATCAATATCAATTCTCGATCACTAATAACTCTATACAGGCTTAACTAGATTGAAGGTAGAGACCGTTTTTTGTCATCATTTCCCAAACGTATATCATACTACTCTTTATCCAAACACGAGCTATCTCAAGGTTATGTTCTTGAGTACTTGTTCTGAGTTCTCTGCCCTGTACGTAAGCTTCCCTGACAGATTCATTCTGCTGGCTAAAGCTTGGCTAGAATAATGATCTGGAAACCCACTTGGCAAGATAGTTCAGCACATAAAATACTTCTTGTGGAGCCCGAAGGATATGAATTTGGAGGCTCAGTACCCAAACAGAAATTTAGCACACAGCAACCTCTGTAACCTTGCACTGAGAGTGGGCAGAGAGGGAGGAACCTTATGGCATTGACTGTCTAGCAAACAGATGAGTTCTAGGTTCAGTCAGAGGTTCTGACTCAAAAAATAAAGAAGCGTTTGACAGAAGACAGTTAAACAGCTAACACAGACCTCTGGCCTCCACATCCATACATGTGCAAATATACATGACATCCACATAAATGTATTTTCCAAAACCATAAAGCCCTGCACACACAAGAACACAAGATATGGCAGTAGAGTGAAGCCACAGCTGAGCCCAGATCTACAGGTTGGCAAAGGTGGCTGCAGGAGAGCTGTTGGGAGATATCCTGGAAAGTTTCCTGGGCCTTTGAGCCCCCAGAAGTATTTCACTGGATCATTGCACACTTAAAACAATCATTTCAATCTATTGTTGGCAATTTTTAGTTAGTATTTTGCATACAGCTCCGGATTTGTAATTTTTCTTAGATAATCAGAAGATCTACTGACATTTGTCCTGTATTCAAACCTCTATTTTTCTAGCCTGCTACTGCAGTCATTCATGTTTAGAGCCAGGGATAAATAAGTACATATATTATTTGCTAACCATCGCTTACTATTTATGTATTAAGGGGTCCTTGTTTTTCCTGGGTAATTCCCTTGAGTCATTGATTTTTCAGTACTTTGTGTGTTTCTGAGAAGAAGGAAAAGTTTCCAAAAATGCTTTCAGCCCTCCATCTAAAAACTTCAGACACTGTAGAAAAATTGCTCTCATATTTGAGAGACAAAGTTATTTATTTTTTTTCTTCATAAGAAACTAATGCATATCAAAGCATATGAAAATTTTTTATACATAGCAGAAGAGACCTTGCCAGATCATGGTGTTCTGGTTCATCTTTCTCTATTACCTCAGGGATGATTGGAAAAGCCAGCTAGCCTCTGTCCCTCTCTTCAAGAAGTTATGTTAATTCCGGGGGTCTCAGATTTACCCCACTCATGACACAAAGCTGTGGAAGGTTTTAATCTTAAGGATCATTAGTGGATTCACATTTTAAATAAACCTCCTGGTTATGGAAGAGTGACATAGAAGAAAGACACAGACTAATTTAGAGGTAACTAAGTTCTACCAATTATTAGAGATATATTACTTATCAATTTCTGCTATAATTAAGTAGATCTAGTGACTTAAAAAAAAACAAGTTTATTTTATAGATCTGACCATCAGAAGTCTAGTGTGGATACTATTATCCTAAAAAGCAAGGTATGAACCAGGCGAGATTTTCCTGGAAAAATTAGCCTCCCCTCTATCCAGCTTCAAAAGACCCCTCCAGTTCCTATCATGATCCTACTCTCTAACTCCAACCCACCTGCATCTTTTTGGTATGATCTATTTTTTCAATGATTTTTTTATTTTTATTATTTTTTCCATCTTTATTAACTTGAGTATTTCTTATTTACATTTCTATTGTTATTCCAGGGCAAACATCCTCCTAATCCCTCCCCCTTTTTCAATGATTTTTATTGGATATTTTATGTATTTACATTTCAAATGTTATCCTCTTTCCAGATTCCCTTCCCTCCTATCCCCCTGCTTATATAAGGATGCACCCCCTACAAACCACCCACTCCCACCTCATCACCCTGGTATTCCTCTACACTGAGGAAACAAGCATTCACAGGACCAAGGGCTTCTCCTCCTATTGATGTCACACAATGTCATCCTCTGCTATATATGTGGCTGGAGTCATGGGTCCCTCCATGTGTACTCTTTGGTTGGTGGTTGGGTCCCTGGAAGATCTGGGGTATCTACTTGCTTTATATTGTTGTTCTTGCTATGAATTGCAAACCACTTCAACTTCTACAGTTTTTTCTCTAACCACTATATTGGGGACCTCGTTTGTGTTTCCATGATCTGTCCATTGACGAGAGTGGGATGTTGAAGTTTCCCACTATTATTGAGTGTGGTGCAATGTATGCTTTTAGCTTTAGTAAAGTTTCTTTTATGAATTTGGATACCCAGGCATTTGGAGCATAGATGTTCAGAATTAAGAAGTCATTTTTGATAGAGTTTTCCTTTGATGAATATGAAGTGTCTTTTTTTTTACCCTTTTTGATATCTTTTGGTTGAGAGTCGATTTCATTCAATATAAGAATGGCTATTCCAGCTTATTTCTTGGGACTATTTGCTTGGAAAATTGTTTTCTAGCCTTTTACTCTGAGGTAGTATCTGTCTTTGCCACTGAGGTGCATTTCCTGTAAGCAACAAAATTCTGGATCTTGTTTATGTGTCCAGTCTGTTAGTTTATGTCTTTTTCTTGGGGAATTAAGTCCATTGATGTTAAAAGATATTAAGGAAAAGTGATGGCAGTTTGCTGTTATTTTTGTTGTTAGAGGTAGAATTATGTTTCTGTGGCTTCTGCTTTTGGGTTTGTTGTAAGACCATTACTTCCTTGCTTTTCCTAGGGTGTAGTTTCTCTGCTTATTTTGGAGTTTTCCAGTTATTATTCTTTGTAGGTCTGGATTTGTAGAAAGATATTTGTACATTTGGTTTTGTCATGGAATATCCCACTTACTCCAGCTATTTGAGAGTTTTGTTGGATACAGTAGCATGGTATGGCATTTTTGTTTTCTTAGGGTCTATATGACATCTACCTAGCATCTTCTGGTTTTCATAGATTCTGGTGAGAAGTCTAGTGTAATTCAGATAGGTCTGCCTTCATATGTAATTTGACCTTTTTCCCTTACTGATTTTAATATTTCTATATGGTTTTTTGCATTTTGCATTTTGTGTTTTGATTATTATGTAACATAAAGAGTTGGGTTTTTTTTTTTGTTTTGTTTTGTTTTGTTTTTTGGTTGGTTGGTTGGTTGGTTGGTTGGTTGGTTGGTTGGTTGGTTGGTTTTTTGTATTGTTTTTTGGTCCAGTCTATTTGGAGTTCTGTGGGCTTCTTGTATGTTCATGGTCATCTCTTTCCTTAGGTTAGGTGAGTTTTTGTCTATAATTTTGTTGAAGATATTTACTGGCCCTTTATGTTGCGAATCTTTGCTCTTTTCTATAAGTATTATTTTTAAGTTTGGTCTTCTCATCTTGTTTTGGATTTCCTTGTTGTTTGCATTTTGCATTTTCTTTGACTGTTTTGTCAATGTTTTCTATGATATCTTATACACCTGAGATTCTCTCCTTTATCTCTTGTATTCTGTTGGTGATGCTTTAGTCTGTGACTCCTGATCTCTTTCCTAGGCTTTCTATCTCCAGGGTTGTCTTCCTTTCTTATTTCCTTATTGTTTCTATTTCCATTTTAGATCCTGGATTGCTTTGTTCAATTTCTTCACCTGTTTGTCTGTGTTTTTCTGTAATTCTTTAAGGGATTTTTTTTTTGTGTGTTTTCTCTTTAAGGTCTTCTACTTGTTTATCTGTGTTCGCCTGTATTTCTTTAAGCGAGTTATTTATGTCCTTCTTAAAATCCTCTATCATCATGATGAGATGTGATTTTGAATCTACATCTTGCTCTTCCAGTTTGTTGGGATATCCAGGACTTTCTGTGGTGGGAGAACTGGACTCTGATTATGCCAAGTAGCCTTGGTTTCTGTTGCTTAGTTTTTTGTGCTTGCCTCTTGCCATCTGGTTATCTCTGGTGTTAGTTGTTCTTGCTGTCTCTGGCTGGATCTTGTCCTTCTGGTGGGCCTGTGACCTTAGAAGTCATAGCACTCCTGGGAGACAAACTCACTCTGTGTGGGATTAGGATATGGAGGACTGTGGGACAGACTTATCTCTGGGCTGCAGATGGTGACTGGGAGGGTCCTGTCCCAGTCTGCTCTGCAGTTCCTGTGCCCTCTGTGCTCCTAGTGGGTCCCTCTTTGGACAGTTATTGGAAAAAAACTAGTCTTACCTATGGTCTTAGAAATGAGAACACTCCTGGGAGACCAGCTCTCTCCAGGCAGAATTTGGGTACCCAGGGCTGTATGAAAGCCTTAGCTGCAGGGTGCAGATGGAGACAGAAATGATCCTGTTGGTTCAATCTTTCTAAATTGCAGATTTCCCAGAAGGATTAAAAAAGTATAAATTTCTCTCTTAAATCATTATCCTTCCCTTGGGAGGGCATAGGCTCTAGTGAGAAACCTTCTACTATGATTTTGCTAATAATCCTATTTCCAAACTATATTTCAAATACTAATTTCTATGTCCATCAATTGCTGATCAGGTTGGCCTTCCTCATGATGCTTTTACTTGTAGCAGGCAGCAATCTATGCAGAAACTTGTAACTATTTAAAATGTTAAGAATAAGTGGAAATGGAAGGTTTTAGCTCTGTATGAGACATCTGTATCACTCCATCCCTGTTCAAAACCATTGAGGAAAAGAAAACAGAAAGAATTAAAAGACTTAAATGAAGAAGAATGTACAGCGAAAAAGACATCTTCTGGATATGAGAAGCCCATTGAATTATACTGACTGCAGCTGTGATCACATGTGCAAAATCTGCTAAAGATAGAACCTGCAAATACTTCTTTTTGGATGCAGAGGAGCTTCTGGCCTCCATGTGAGGGTCTAATGGAATTTAATGGCAGCTGGGAAAAAGGATGTCACTTTCTTCAGTGATAAGTTGTCCCTGTTGCAAGGAATAATCTTCTATCCTTGATCATGCAAGCAATGAAATCCCATAATTTATACAGAAAATGTACATGTGAACATAAAAAAGACACTTGCAGAGAGGAAGAGCGTTTCACTAGGAGAGATTGGAGGGAGAGAAAAGGTAATGGGGACAAACCCAACTAAAATTTCTTAAATACATAATGCAAACTGGAAAAGAATAAAATGTATGTGGATAAAAGAAAAAGATACCCCAGTAGTCTTATACAGAAGCTTTTTTCCAGGCAGGCTAACATTATAGATAAACATCTTGAGGATGTTTGTCGAAACATAGATAAAAACAATGAAGACACAAAGATCAGATTTTACTAACATATAGAAGTATAACTTTAATGCACTATAGATGTTAAATATATGTTCCAGTGTGTGGCTTCCAAACATTTCAAACATTTTGTGCATCATAGCTTCCCAATCAATCCTTATTTTAAAAGCTAGAACAATAAACTGGACAAAGAAGAAAAGTGATGTAAGTTTGTATGAATGTGTTCATGTATGAATATTAATGCATACATAATTGAATACATGTTTAAATTATATATATGCATTTCTTAATGCATGCATTTTGTTATCATTTCTACATTGGTTATTTGACTTTTCTTGTGCAAATATCTTCCCTGAACCTCTGTCTTCTGGACTGTCAAGTAGGATTAAAAAAATCGTAGCTTTCTTTTGCAAATAGCTTCTTGGTTGGGGTGAGACAAAAAGTTATTTGCAACCAATACCTGCTGGGAAAGAGAAATTCCATTCCACTCTCTAGCACAAGCCCATGTCTAGAAGTAGTTAACCGCCACAAAGTAGATGCTATAAAAATTTCTAAAGGCACAATAAAAAATAAATGCTAACTTCCTTACACCTGGAGCTTTCTGTAAATTGGGTGCACACTGCACTTGATATCAACTCAAGGCATGGCAGAGCATGAGAGATAGTGAAGCAAGGTCTATGAATTTGACATTTAAATCATTTAGTTTCTGTTCCATCTGAGTACCTTTTCCTCGTTCCTCCCAGCAGAAAGATTCAATTCTTACATGCTTGATCTTTTTGTCAGCTGGGAAGGTGACAGAAAAGGTCAAGTGAGCAAAGAACACTGGGATGTTAAAGGGATAACTTACTTTCCTATGATCAAGACACAGGTAAGCTATGAGAGTCCAGGCAACTCTACCTATCACCTAGAAAACCTCTGTCTCTCTAATCAGTGTGCACTGAACATCTGTTCAGTATGGTAGGGAGTATGCTAAGTGACTCATGGGCATTAATATTCCAGGCAGTTTCACACCTAGTACAAGTGATCACCTCGCTGGTTCCCAAGAGACACTGAATCTTAGAGAGGTTGAGCTTCTTGCCAAAAGATACTACCAATAGTGGTGTAAACAATAGATCTTCACGATTTAAGAACTCTCCTGTTTGTACTCACTCTGCAATATTCCTCCACCATCTAGTTGTGAAATAGCTAGAAGTATGAAGTATATACATTTTAGCCCTTTGATCGTGGTTTCCAGGTTAGTCTTGAACTTTATGTCACTCAGAATGGATAGCTTTACCTCCTCGATCCTCTTGTCTAAGTGCTTTAATCAATGGTAATTGATATCACATTAGAATACACATATATTTTTAACTAGAATATAAGATGACCAAATATTTTCATATTTACATCCTGCAGTAATAATTTTTTTACAAATAAAAGTAAGCACCTCATTATGCTCAACAGTCACATCTATTCAATTAACATTGATCTTGAGTTAAACGTCTAATCCAATTTAGCACATGTAGAAATCACAAAAAACTTACACTAGAATACAAAACCCCTGATGGCACTCTGAATCTTAAACGAAGGGGTCCGGAACCCAAGGTCTTTCTAGTATTGTTTTGCCTTATTTTCTCTGAGGAGGATCCAACCGAGTGCATTTTCCTTGCTTAGGGAAGTGCTCTACCACTGAGCTAAATCCATAATTCCTTTAGTTTCGCAAGGAAGAAGGAAGCTAATGCCCAGTTGAGAAATGGCTTGGTTTTGTTAAGTAAACACAATGAACCAATGTAGAAGCAGTGATATTGTTTTCTGCTATCATAATGAAGCATCCAAGGTGCTTTCTAAAGAAAAATCTTGGGCTGAAGAGATGGCTCAGAGTATAAGAGCACTGTGTGCTCTTCCAGTGGTCCTGAGTTCACGTCCCACCAACCATGTGGTGGCTCACAACAATCTCTAATGAGGTTCTGTGCCCTCTTCTTGCCTGCAGGCATACATGTAGGCAGAAAGTTGTATGATGTATATATAATAAATAAATATTTAAAAATAAAATATTTGTCTTGTTTTGTCTTTAGTTCAGTTTCAGATGTTCAACTTCATGGTATCAATATCTTTTTGATTCCAGTGAGACTTTGTGGGCAATAATATCACAGTGACACTAGTGTACACAGGAGTTGGGAATGATTCAACTAGACAGGAAACTTAAGAATAACCAACGGAGGAACAGAATCATTCATTTACAGCAACTTTTTTGCCAGACCCACCATGGTCCCAAGTGAAGAACCAATTCCTTCGCAGGACTCTATCCCCCATGATCTCATGAGAACTTCATCAACTTTTGGAGACAGCATTCTCCATGTTCCCATGAGAACTGAATCGACAGGAAACAGCATTCTGGGGACAGAATTCCGAGCACTCCTTTAGCAAGCTCTACTTTGTATAGATCCTTTTACATCCTTACATTCAAATTCTGGGATCATGCTTCAAAGAGATGATTCATATCCCATATCCAAACAATAAGTGAGGCTAACAGGGCAGACTCAAGCCCCAACTCCACATTTACTTAATGCATGCCCTTAGGAGGGTTTTCTAAAACATTTCGTTAAAGGGTTTAATTTCATTATCAGACCAGAGGAGTAGTATCCATATATTGAGATTTAAGTCATGATTAAGAGTGATTCTTGCAATTAGGGAAACGACACCCTTCATAATAGACCCAAACAATATAAAGTACCTCAGTGTGACTTTAACCAAGCAAGTAAAAGATCTGTACAATAAGAATTTAAAGACTCTGAAGAAAGAAATTAATGAAGACCTCAGAAGATGGAAAAATCTCCCATGCTCATGGATTGGCAGGATTAATATAGTAAAAATGGCCATTTTACCAAAAGCAATCTACAGATTCAATGCAATGCCCATCAAAATACCAATCCAATTCTTCAAAGAGTTAGACAGAACAATTTGCAAATTCATCTGGAATAACAAAAAACCCAGGATAGCTAAAACTATTCTCAACAATAAAAGGACTTCAGGGGGGATCACTATCCCTGAACTCAAGCAGTATTACAGAGCAATAGTGATAAAAACTGCATGGTATTGGTACAGAGACAGACAGATAGACAAATGGAACAGAATTGAAGACCCAGAAATGAACCCACACACCTATGGGCACCTGATTTTTGACAAAAGAGACAAAGCCATTCAACAGAAAAAGGATAGCATTTTCAGCAAATGGTGCTGGTTCAACTTGAGGTCAACATGTAGAAGAATGCAGATTGATCCATGCTTATCACCCTGTACAAAGCTTAAGTCCAAGTGGATCAAGGACCTCCACATCAAACCAGACACACTCAAACTAATAGAAGAAAAACTAGGGAAGCATCTGGAACACATGGGCACTGGAAAAAATTTCCTGAACAAAACACCAATGGCTTATACTCTAAGATCAAGAATCGACAAATGGGATCTCATAAAACTGCAAAGCTTCTGTAAGGCAAAGGACACTGTGGTTAGGACAAAAAGGCAACCAACCGATTGGGAAAAGATCTTTACCAATCCTACAACAGACAGAGGGCTTATATCCAAAATATACAAAGAACTCAAGAAGTTAGACCGCAGGGAGACAAATAACCCTATTAAAAAATGGGGTTCAGAACTAAACAAAGAATTCACAGCTGAGAAATGCCGAATGGCTGAGAAACACCTAAAGAAATGTTCAACATCTTTAGTCATAAGGGAAATGCAAATCAAAACAACCCTGAGATTTCACCTCACACCAGTGAGAATGGCTAAGATCAAAAACTCAGGGGACAGCAAATGCTGGCAAGGATGTGGAGAAAGAGGAACACTCCTCCATTGTTGGTGGGATTGCAGACTGGTACAACCATTCTGGAAATCAGTCTGGAGGTTCCTCAGAAAATTGGACATTGAACTGCCTGAGGATCCAGCTATACCTCTCTTGGGCATATACCCAAAAGATGCCCCAACATATAAAAAAGACACGTGCTCCACTATGTTCATCGCAGCCTTATTTATAATAGTCAGAAGCTGGAAAGAACCCAGATGCCCTTCAACAGAGGAATGGATACAGAAAATGTGGTACATCTACACAATGGAATATTACTCAGCTATCAAAAACAATGCCTTTATGAAATTCATAGACAAATGGTTGGAACTGGAAAATATCATCCTGAGTGAGGTAACCCAATCACAGAAAAACACACATGGTATGCACTCATTGATAAGTGTCTATTAGCCCAAATGCTTGAATTACCCTAGATGCATAGAACACATGAAATCAAGACGGATGATCAAAATGTGAATGCTCCACTCGTTCTTTAAAAGGGGGAACAAGAATACCCTTGGCAGGGAATAGAGAGGCAAAGATTAAAACAGAGACAGAAGGAACACCCATTCAGAGCCTGCCCCACATGTGGCCCATACATATACAGCCATCCAATTAGACAAGATGGATGAAGCAAAGAATTGCAGGCCGACAGAAGCCGGATGTAGATCGCCAGATGTAGAGACACAGCCAGAAAACAGCAAATACAGAGGCAAATGCCAGCAGCAAACCACTGAACTGAGAATAGGACCCCCGTTGAAGGAATCAGAGAAAGAACTGGAAGAGCTTGAAGGGTCTCGAGACCCCTTGTGAACAACAATGCCAAGCAACTAGAGCTTCCAGGGACTAAGCCACTACCTAAAGACTATACATGGACTGACCCTGGTCTCTGACCTCATATTTAGCAATGAATATCCTAGTAAGATCACCAGTGGAAGGGGAAGCCCTTGGTCCTGCTAAGACTGAACCCCCAGTGAAAGTGATTGTTGGGGGGAGGGTGGCAATGTGGGGAGGGTAAGGAGGGGAACACCCATAAAGAAGGGGAGGGGGAGGGATTAGGGGGATGTTTGCCCGGAAACCGGGAAAGGGAATAACATTCGAAATGTAAATAAGAAATACTCAAGTTAATAAAAAAATAAAAAAATAAATTAAAAAAAAAGAGTGATTCTTGCATAGTACATGGTGTAACTAATGACATAGGAGAACCTAAAATCCCGTATTCTAGTGTCCAATCCTGATGTATGTTCTAGTAAGCCTCTGGATTTCTACAATTTGGGACATTATTTGCACACATAATGACCGCAGATCTTTCTTCAGGGCCACATGAACTTGTTTGTTTTGGGGTGTTTTTTTTTCTTTTTCCCAAATCACATTATCCACAATAGTTACGATCTCTCAGGGTTTGCTCATCTTATTCGATCTCTTATTCCTTGAACAAGCAGGGCAGGGGGTCACTCTTTATAAGCCTAAGTCTAGTGGTATCATAATTGTTGAAGACAGGGGAAATTCTGTAGTTACAAGCTTCATAAGGCTAAGGGATACAGGTATGTTGCCTTTGCTGTGCCCATGCTAAAGAGAACTGTGAATGTCTTCCTTTTATTTTTAAACTTTTCTGGAAAGAGAAAGACTGATGTTTGAATGCTTTGTTATTCATGTTAAGCTCTCTAAACTGTTCAGCAGTTCCGTTTCATTCAAGAAACCTTAAATTTGAGACATAAACTTCCTGACAGTGTAGGTCCCTTTAAAGGTGATATATGTTCTGACAGTGGAGAAATAAGGCCAGCCAAGTGTTCTAGCCACAGGATGGTAAAAGTCACAGTCAGGTTAGAAGAATCAATTAGAGTGGGAGCCAGGGCTGTGTAAATTTCAAGACTCACATGGCAAAATATGAAGACAGGGCTGAATTTAAAGGTTTGTCTGATGTGGTTGTATTTTATTTTCTGATTGGCACAGCAAGTCTAAGTGAGGTACTAAACTGAATTTAACAGGGGAAAAATAGCAGTTTTGTTCCTGTTTAAAACAATACTAAGTGGGGGAAAATAGATCCAGGGAAGAAAAACAAGTTTGAAGATTTATATGGGTTTGAGGAAAGACAGACAGCCTGGAGGGAAATGTATTTGAAGTCAGAATTGTGGAAGTGGAGGAATACGACAGGGTTCACATTAGCTGAGAGGCTATATTTATAATCAGAGTAAGGTGGGCACATGACTGTCTGGCTAGACACAACTCATCCTAGTCCACCAGCTCTGTGATTCTGACAGTCTCTGCTGTGTATTACATGAACCACAGAGCAGATGTTTATAAGCAAAGAGCTTTGGGATTCCAAAATAGATATCCAAAGGGAGCCCTTCATTCTGACGATTTCTGACACTGCCACCCATAGAGTCATAGATCATACTGGGGAAGGACGCAAGCTCTGAAGTCTTACATTCCGATTCTAGCTCAGAAATTTCTGGCGGGGATGGGGGGCGGGGTGTTGAAGATTAAATGAAATCTGCTGAGACTCAGTTTTATTTTCCTCAAAATGGGCAGTGCGAATTAGACATGATTTTAAAAGATGTCATTGAGATGAAATTACATCTGCCAGCTAAGGTATACTTTCTGGTTTATAGCAGGAATTTGAAAATTATTGATTATTTTTGTTGTTGTTGCTGTTGTTTTTGTTGTTGACTACAGCAAAAATTGATTATATTGAAAATAAGAAATGATGTTAAGATATTTTCCAATTCTATTTTAGTCCGCCCCAGTTATAGCTATAATTCTTTTCATGCAAACTTAATCATCTACTGCACTTTTATATTTACCTTAAACCAACTGTGATCCATCAGTAATGGCCAGAGAGAGCCAAGAAAGAACTACTGGGGAATAGGAAGATATGAGGCTTTGAGGACTGATGATCTGAATCCCATCCTTTTAACCAGAATGGAACCTGAAGATACATACCAGCATATGTCTTATCACCTGTACTACTAATCTTGCAAACCTAGCAGGGAGATTAACTAATTGTAGTGTATGTGGTAGCAAATCTCACAGTTGATGTGAACGTTTATTTTCATTGTCTATTTGACGGGATTTAGATCACTATGGAAGCATGCCCCTAAGTTTGTCTTTAAGGTTTGCAGAGAGGTTGAACTGAGGAAGGAAGGTCCACCTGAATGTGGATGGTAAGATTCCCAAAGACTGTTGTTCAAAGCTGAATAAAAAGAAGGAAGTAGGCTGAGCCCAACATTTATCATGTGCTTCTTGCTGACTTCAGAGGTAATATAAAGAGCAGCCGCACACTCTTGGTGCCATGACTAACCTAACAAGGTGGACTGTATCCGTAAACTGTGAGTCACAATGAAACCTTTTTTCCTTGTCTTGCTTTAACAGGTAATTTGTCATTTCAATGATGCAATGAAGAAGAAATCTAATCTAGCATTAGGTCACTAGATCAGAACAATGAAGGACCTAAGTCAGAGGGACATGAGGCATATACCCTTGTGTGTGTGTGTGTTTGTGTGTGTGTGTGTGTGTGTGTGTGTGTGTGTGTGTGTGTATGTGTGTGATGTTGTAGAGGGAGGGAATCTCAATATCTAAAGCACCCTTTATCTTACTGAAAGGAGACAGGCCTTCAGAGTCATTCTAGAAAAGTGCTTAAAACAAATACCACTCTATGTGAAGACCACCCACTCCCATCAAATGGCAGGACTCGTTTAAAAATACCAAAAAGAAACACAGATCAGATAAAAATATCAAATTCTCAAGTCAGAGTTGGAGTCTAGTCTCATCTCTAGCAATTATAAACAGCAACAACAACAACAAAAATCACTGAATATATTTATCTGTAATTAGAATATAAATGTCCACCTCACAAGTAGGCTATGATAATTGAACCAGGAATACCTGCCCATGGTGAGACACCAGTGTATTATTCATTACTGTTAGCAACTGTGTTCCTTTACTTGTTTATCTTTTGATGTTCTCAGTATATTCTTCCTTCTCTACTATATTCAAAAACCTGAAAATGCAATTCCTGTGTATTGTACTGTTTCTGTCTTTAATATTCAATAAATACCTGTAAATACACTGCCATTTTGAGGTGTGTGTACATGGGGGAGGAATGCTATGGTTTGTGTGTAGTTCAAAGGAAAAATTCACATTTTGGTCCTGGTTAGATAAAAGGTCTCTGTGATTCTCTGTCCTATTTGAGAGGCTATCTGGCCTGTGAGAATGCCTGAATTTTCCTGTTTCTCCCATTCCACTATAAACATGCTGAAATTACAGATATTCTGTAGTACCCAGCTTTACTTGGGTTCTAGTGATCCAAGTCAGGTGTGCTCGCTTACACATCAGCAATCCTATCTACTGAAATTTCTCTCCTGCCCAATAGTTAGAAATACATAAACAAAAAGTGCTCAGAGTCAACAATAAGAATCTTGTGTTGTAAACGCAGAACATTATTACCTAGCAATTACCATTACTATTGTTGCTAATAAGAAAGAATGTTCTCATGTCTAAGGGATCATGGGATGGATAAAATGAAGAAGTATGTGTGATGTTTGTGGGCTACCGTGGTCTCTGGACCAACCTTCCAATGACTATAAGAAAAGAACAAATGAAAACGGAGCATAGTAGGACTGACTCAAAGCCACTTGACATGTTATAGTACAGAAATTTTGTTAACAAGGCCAACACAGAATCATATCTATGGTAGATTTAGCTTCCTCATTCCTTATCTTAGTTTATCCAGGATTTCATCTGCTTTGTGGTATATTTGATAGTGAACAGATATGCTGTTTTCAGAAGCATCCTCTAGGAGGTAGATGACTAAAGTTTGTTGATGCTGTTTATGAAAGCATCTTCCTTGCTCTCTTTCTGTCTTAGCTCTACTTTTCAGCCACCCATATTTTTTCTTTACCTCAACCCCCTATGTTTTTTTAAGGTTCTGGAATCTAAAGACAATCCATATGCTACATTCCTTTTCTTGAAGAGCCCCAATGCCCTTTCACCTATATAATACAGGGTCTGAGACGTTATGCAAATTTTGTCCATTTTTTAATACTGTATTGCTTCAGTGCGTCTGACCACAGATGTCTTCTCAAGTCAACCCTTTGTTAATGTCTACATTATAACTACATAGAGATGCTTGCATACTGGATTCGCCTTAATGAGAAATGAAAGGAGAGTTGAAATATGATTAGCCAAGCCACTATGATTATCAGCAGTGAGCACAAATAGACAAAACAAATACAGACTGAAGTCCTAGCACCTGGTATCCCTGAAAGTGAGACAAACAAGCAAGCACCCAGCCTTAGGGAGTTTGCTTTTGCTGTGGCTTCACCAGAAAGTACCCTGTTGCTGATACCACGTGTGCATCCATTTGCTACCATCAAGTTTCTGCAACCAGACCTGTCACGAAGTTCTTCCCTACTGTCTTGAGGGAAATGCAACCACAAATATGTTTCACCACCATGGCCTTGCCTCCTATTAGACATCAAGTTGCACAGAAAACGTGTGGAGGCCTGGGTATATCTATTAACACTTACAAAACAGAGATGGAGACAGATACTAATTAGCATGAACATTGCTTGGTTCTTCCTCTTACTGTAAACCCTAGTACACACCAACTACTAAATATACTGATGAGTTCAAGAGGAATCATTTAAGGTGTGTGTGTGTGTGTGTGTGTGTGTGTGTGTGTGTTCATTTAAGGTGTGTGTGTGTGTGTGTGTGTGTGTGTGTGTGTGTGTGTGTGTGTGTACTGGGGAATATGGGAAACAGAACTCTGCTGCTCTCTGTTTGAGCTACTCACAGTAGATAACTCTACCCCATGAATGACATGTTCTACTCACAAAAATGGCATTTTCACAGACCACGGGAGCTTTCTTAGTTTATAGTCAAAATCAAAATTCCTGAAGCCACTATGCATGGCTAGATCTTTTTTGACCATTTCCTCCATTTTTTTTCCTTTTTTCTTCTCACCTTGAGTCTGTGTTGCATGGTTTTATATCTGCAGGAAAAGAGGCATGCCTATCACTTACTCGGGGAAATAAATAAAAATATTCCATTATTTTTCCTGGTTCTTCAAAGCAAGTTTTTACATGAAACTCTTACAAGCTCCTGAGAATAATGACGATGAGCCTCAGGCAAGGTTTTGCTGTGTGCTAGACATTCTTTTACTTATACATAGTAGGAAGGTAGCAACTTGACCCCATTCTACACATGAAGAAACGGGTTGAGGAGACTTTGTTAAGGGCCTCAAGCTATGGAACACTTAAGTCAAAATTCCAACAGGAAGTTTGATTTCCCAGCCCACTTTTAGGTTCAGAATCCTATTTCATGCAACAAGGTTACTCTGACAGAGCAAGGTTCCAAAATCGGTGTTAGGTGTTATGTTTTACATTAAATGTAATAATGAATCTCGGGCCTGATGAAGAGAAGGGGGTCACCCAAGGTTTCACATTAAAGTTAGCCATTGTCAGGGCAACACAATCAATTTAAAAGGTGCCTAGTAGAAGTAGCATCCATTTGATAGAACCAGGACACAATGAAGACATTCATGTAACAGATGGAGAGAAGAGCTATATGTATATTATATTTAATGTCCAGAGAGGAAAATTAACCTGAATGAGGTCACACAGAAAACCGATACTTGAATCTCCCTCCTGGGACCAACATAGATTATTTTTCTTCTATAACTGAGACATCTTTATTATGATTCAAGCCACTAGGCCACACTCACAGACTATCTAAAATCTCTGCCAATGACAGAAAGATTGTGGCATGTATGGTGTGTGTGTGTGTGTGTCTGTGAATTCATAAGTGTAATACAGAGGAGAGGAGGATTTGTTTTATATCTTGACTTTTTTGTGTGTTATTATTTGGTGGCTATTTTGGAAACATATTTTGGAGATTAAGTCCAATTAGGAAACAGATGGCACTGAAATATTGTCAAACATATCAGATCAGCAGCAAATCACTGGCTTAATTATGTAAATAATTAAAATGTATATTTACACCTGATCGTGCAAACAAGGGTGAAATGTCTGATTTCAGGGTTCGTTATAATCACCGGGAAAGAGTCAAATTGTAAAAGTAGGTCATGCCCAAGAAACTGCTTTAGTGTATCATTCATATACTGTCTTGGAAAACATTTAGGAGACAGAACTAGGAACCATTCACTAGCCTTCGGAGAAGGCTCAGTCCATAAAGTATTTGCTTTGCAATCCTCTGGGCCTCAATTTGATCCATAGTACCCACATTTATAAAGCAACCCAGGTGTGTTTGTACATACATGTGTGCCTGAACACACACAGTTTCACAAAGGTACATGGCACCTGAGGATCTTAACCAAATTATCCTGTGACCTCCACATGACCCTAAACACACACAAAAACAGATATACACACAGATGACAGATGTATAAATGGGAACAGACGGATGATAGATAGATAGATAGATAGATAGATAGATAGATAAACAGATAGATAGATAGATCGATCGATAGATAGATAGATAGATAGATAGATAGAAGATAGATAGATACATAGATAGATATATAGTAGATAGATTCATAGATAGATAGATAGATAGATAGATAGATAGATAGATAGATAGACAGATAGACAGATAATTTAAAGAACCAGTGACAAACAGAAGTTCTCTGAGCATGCCAGGTCTCTAAGACAAGACTTGGTTAAGAGGCCTTTCTTGTTGGGTAAATGCAGACGCAGGTCTATGACATTTTCCTGCTTTTCTTCTAGAAACATTTGCAAGGCTCCCGTTGCCTCAGGCTCATAGTACTTGTAACAAATAGATGCCATTGTATGTACCTTGATACACTTACTTTCATCTATATCCTCCATTATATTCTCAAAAAAAAGTGTAACCAATATTTAGGACTGTGGATATAGCTCAGAGATACCTGATTCTGCACATGAGATTAATCCCAACACCATTAAAACAATAAATAAAAGGGCTTAAATAAAACATTTAGACTTGAGGAAAGATCTGGGTTCTTGTCTTGCTTTACTCACCTGACACAATTTTAACAGCTATGAAACAGATCAGAAAAGTATAAAGGATTTTCTATGTGCTCAGTTCCATGTCAGGAATGAATATATACAACATTTATTACTGCTTATAATATCTCTATCTGTCCTTATTTCACAGAGAAGAAAATAGAAAATTGTATCGTAAGATACTTCTTATATCTAGCACAGAATGCACTGGCCAGACTCATAATGTAACAGTTAAAATAACAGCCACTTAAATGTGAAAGAAGACCCCTGCACCTCCCCTCTCTTTCTCTTTCATGTACTTGTCGGTCTGGAGCCTATGCTCTGAATCTGCAGGCCTCAAGGACCTAGCTATTTGTATTTGTTCTTCCAGTATGATCAGTGTGTAACTTCCACCTTCGGGTCCCTATTCGCAGTTTCTGTCCTTATTCTGGATAGACTTTAACTCAACTGCAGAGACTGGTATCCAAGATACCATCCAGTAATTTAACTAGAACTTAGTTTCCAAGTTAAACTACAGAGTTCCTAATCCATTTCATTAGCACTAACCCCCAACGTTAACAAAACACGGGCTTTTAAAAGTTTTTATACATGGAATCCCTTTTGACTAAAGAATTTTTTAACGTTTTATTATTACTACTATGACTATGACTATGACTACTTCTACTACTACTACTACTACTACTACTACTACTATCACTACTATTACTACTACTACTACTACTATGAGGAGGAGGAGGAGGAGGAGAAGTTGTTGTTATAATAGTAGTAATGTATATGTGCATGTATGTGTGCATAGCATGTAGGTATGTATATACACTGGTATGCCTTTGGAAGTCAGAGGAAAACTTTGAGGAGTGAATTTTCTCCAGTCTAAATAGGGTTTCTCTTGTTGTTTCGGCCCCCCACCCCAGTGTATGCACAGCAAGGTGGGCCCTGAGTTTGTAGGCTATTCTTCTGTTATCTGTCTCCCATTTCCATTTCATGGAGGTAGTACAGAAATTAAAGATAGGATCCAACCTTTACAGCTTTTTTCCATGAGTTTCGGGGCTTGAACTCTTGTTATCAGATGGGCCTCAGCAAACACATTCACCTGCTGAGCCATCTGTATTATGGACAGAAAAATTTTTTATTGTCGTTCAAAATGTAGACATACAAATTAAGCATTTACTAATTTAAAATTTCAAAGAGAATTATTTTAAAACAATCTCCAATGTACATATAAATTTCATCATTTATTAAAAACAAAAGCAAGTTTGTTTATTAACAAAACACATGCATACTATTTTCATAGAAAGAATAAAATTGTGGCTTAATATCTGCTGCTTTAGGATGTATAGCATCTTAAATGCTTTTTACGTCAGTTGATCAATAATTTGATTTTGCAATCCTGAGGATGCTATTTTATGTATATGCATGAAACAAAATGGCTGAAGTAAGTTTAGAACCATTTCAGAAACTGTTAAAAATGCTGTCCTAATACCAAGAAAATTTTTTTCTAATAATTCTCATGACATTTAGTTCAGCAACATAAACAGAAATTTTTTAAATCAGACATCCTAACACAATATAATCCCCAAATATAATAATTTTTCACTTCCATATTGAGGTATGATGATGAGAAAATATTGTTTTTATAAGAGCAGAAAACTTTGCACACTAAAAACATTGCAATGTACAATATAGGACATATATTAGTTTGATTCTGGTCCCAGGTAGTTTATACTAGGTAGTATTTACTAACACTGCATGACATGATGACATATATAATACACATTTATATTCTAAACCAAGGCCACCATGAATTTACACGTCACAATGTGGTTAAATGGTACCAAAATACCTTGTGCTAATTACATATCTTATTTTGAATTAATATTTGTCATTATATATTCAGAAGCACTTTAGTGTTCTAAAATTTTGGGGTACCAAATACCCTCAGTTATAAGTGTATTTACTGTACACTATGAGGGAGGATAGAGAGGAGGAAGACGAGGAAGAGGAGACAATAGAGGAAGCTGAGACCAAAAGCAGTGGTCCTCTGGACTGAAATCTCTTTCTTTCTGGATCTTCTCCCTTAGAAGCATTTTCTCTAGCCCTCAAGGGAAATTGAACTGTCACAGGAAGCTAAAGTCCTTGGGAAAGTAGTGGAGCTAACAAATAGCCACCATAGAGGTCTCCCTTTGAGTTGGTAGATAGAGTTCAGCGTTTTCATATCTACTGCCAAATCTGAAAACCTATCTCATTTCCTAGATGGGAAAGAACAAAGTAAGAACCAATGAAACCATGTCCTTCCTTCTGGTCTATACCATTTAAACATATGGTCAAGATTCAACCAACCAAGTAATCATTTTTAGAATGTGTGAATTTCAAAGCACCACAGAGGATACTAAAAGTTTATAACTAAGACAACTTTAAGACCAATGAGAACATACTAATCATCAGAGAAAATTTAAAAAAAAATAAAAAGCTACAAGAGAAGAATGAGGCCAGCTTTTGAGAAAGTAATCTCCATATAGGGAATGTCTGCAGAGGCACAAAAAGCCTACCTCTGTGGTTTAATTACCTATGAGATAGATTTTTTTCTAACATATTCTACTCTCTATCTGGAATTATTTCCCATGCTTATTATAAGGTAAAGGTCAAAGTTTTGAAAATTGCTTTTTATTGAACAGCATGAGGTGTGTGTGTGCATGTCTCTCTCTCTCTCTCTCTCTCTCTCTCTCTCTCTCTCTCTCTCTCTCTCTCTGTGTGTGTGTGTGTGTGTGTGTATGTGATTACAAGAATGGGGAGATCAACATATCCATCTTCTAGTAAGAATACTGGAAATGCATATTCTCAGGCCCCAATGCAGACCCTTCAATTACAGAATCCTTAACATTGGTTCTTATAATCTGTACCTTTCTCATTATTGCATAGCCAGGTTTAAGAATCATGAGCCTAATGGGTAAAAATTCAGTCCTCAAATGAGGCTGACAGACCAGAGATCTTTAAACAAAAGTGTTTCCTGGGTCTGCCTTGGAATTGCTATATGACGGTGGTAAGATCAAGAGACAGGTTCCAGAAAAAGGAATGTTAGCTGGAAGAAACATTATCTAGAACTCACGCCCCAGTTTTAACCAAAGCACCTTACTGTTATACCATTTCCTTACTATGTCTTCATGGAAGAAGGCTAACATAACTTTAAAAGGCTTGAGAGCACGTAATCTTGATGACCTTTACTTTATTTAATCAATAAATAGTTACTGAGGTGTCTAGTACATGTCAGTCTGTGTGCAAAATCAAAGCTGAGTCAGTCATGTGCCCCTTCCCTGAGACTGCACAGTTTTTGAGAGAAAATGAGTCATTCAGAGTCACTGAATACTTGCATCAACAGAAGAGCGAGAACACAGTCTACCATATCAGGATAGGTGCGTAAGAATTCCCTAGTTGTAAGGAGAAAAGGAGACAATGAATGTAATAAATTACGCAAAAGCATAAAAGAAGGAAAGCATAGGGATCAAGCATTTTAATGCAGTTCAGGTTTCACAGGTGTGAGGCTATGAGGCCTCTCATTGGTTGACTCTCTGAACTAGCTTTACCTTATCTATAGACTTCACTGCCCCCTCAGACCAAAGACAAGGTGGTGTTAAGAAAAGACCTAGCAAAATAAAATAATGTTCAAATTTTACAAATACTTTTTAATCACTAGAAAGAAAATTTCACCTCCTTGGGGACCTTTTCTTAATGTTTAGGGACATTTTTTGGTTGTCACAGCTTGGGAACCAGTGATGGTTCTATTACGGGGAGCAGGAAAGGTTGCTGCTAAGTATCCCACAGTTGACAGGACAGCCAGCATTTTGCAATGAAGAATTATTCACATAAGCTAACAATAGAATTCAGGAAAAATCCTACCCTGAAGCTACAGAAACATAAAC
Organism: Rattus norvegicus; assembly: GCF_021556685.1. Classification (NCBI taxonomy): domain Eukaryota; kingdom Metazoa; phylum Chordata; class Mammalia; order Rodentia; family Muridae; genus Rattus; species Rattus norvegicus. Next base: position 88,800,467 of record NC_141538.1, read on the forward strand.
CAAGCATTTGCCCAGGCTTTCAAGATTGCTAATAAGCTGACTCTTGTGAGGTATGGTCAAAGAAGAAGTTGTCAGGGGAGGGAGTGAAAATTTTTAAAGCAAGACTGCTGTATCTCCATGGTGATGTCTCAGAGCAAACTGTGGCAGGACTTTGGAGATCACATATTGAAGCTAAAATGATAACCTAAGCCCCACAACGGCTATGACATGCCCAGAGAAACAACCTAGTCAGTAGGAAAATCCTGCTTTCCTTGCATCACAGGTTTTGACAAGTTCTAATTCCTATCCTTTCCTTTATCTCCCTTCCTCAGACAACTATCACAATACCTCCTATTTTGTTCTCTTAATTCTTTGGGGGTTATTTCATCTCCATTTATCCCTGGTAGCCAGGGACAAACCAGTATACGTAAGATTTCCACCTCCAAGAGAACTGTCAGATTGAGCCAAAAGATAATCTGTCCACCGCACAGCTTCAGTATGGTGAAGAGAAAGCTGTCTGTGACTCATGGGGTTGATCTTTAGTTCAACTCACAGTCACCATTATGAGCATAGTGATCTTGACAGACTCATTTCTGCTTCCGAGCTTCAATGTCCTCATGTGTAAATGGAAGATTACAGAGTTCCTTTTTCAAAGGGCTTTGGAGATAATAATGCATGTGAAATTCCCAGCACAGTATAGGAACATGATGAGGGGGCAGTGACTATGAGATGGAAAATTAATCTCTTCCCAAGTTCTGGCATGGGTCCCACAGCTGAATCTCACTCAAGCAACATCGCCTGCCTCCCATCCCCAAGTTTGCTGTCTCTGTAGAGAAGTTCATCTGCAAATGGACGCCATGGGGGAAAAAGTCCTTGTTGCCTTTTGCCTAAAGATCTCATTTCTATCTTGGAAATATGTAATCATTGCGATCTTGAGGTGTAAAATGCTCTTGCAATTATCTTGAGGCTCTCTCCTATTAAAGAAGAAGGTCCTCTTGCTCAGCGACGTTACACATTCCATCCCATGTCTTTCTACCCCTTGGACATAGTGGCTCCAGCACAGATTAAGGTGATTGTGGAGCTGGAACTATGCCAAATCCATCTCTTAGCTCATCTACTTTTCCACAAATGAATTTGGAAGTCAGGCTTGATCTCCACACAGTCTATCAGACTCCCCCATCTCTCCTGGGGATGATTGACACAAGTCGTTACTCCTGGTTAACCGGCTGCTTCACAACCCTCCTCTCCTGCCAATCCCTAATTTACCCTACCAAGCTTTAAAATGTGTCACCAACAGCCACCACTTTAATAGTTCCCATACTTAAAACACTTGCATCTGGCTCCAGATGGAACTTTGCAAAAAAAGCTATCCATCCTATTATTCTATTATTCCCAAATTTCAAATTTATTCAGTGTTTTAAAAATCAATTTATTAAGCCTTAACCATAAAAGTGCCAGGCCCCATGCTAGACATTAAGGATACAGGAATGAGCAAGCAGGTAGGCCTCTGACTTGAGGGTACTTGTTACTGCTGTGATGAGGAGGGAGGGGGTCAAAACAGAACCTACAGGAGACTTGGAGCCTGGGGACAGAAAGGACTTCAAAAACAAATTAGACTCAGTAAATTGATGCCTGGAGGGTGAGTGAGGATTAAGCAGGTGTGTTAGCTAGCTTTGCATTGCTGTGACATAGTACGTGACAAAACAGCTTAAAAGGAGGAAAAATGTATTTAAACTAATGGTTCAGAGTTTCCAGTTCATTGTGGTCTGCCTGTTCCTTTTCTTGTAGATGAGACTGGGCATTGTGCTGGAGTGAGCACACAGCTAAGAGTATTCAGATCATAGAAGACTGGAAGAAATAAGAGACAGACAAATTGGGTGTCAGGTAAAACCAGGTAGAAGGAAAGAAACACCCCCAGTGCCCTAACTCCTCCAGCTAGGCTTTGACTTCTGAAGTCACCAGAACTTCCCAAAATAGCAACACCTGCTGGGAACCAAGTATTCAACACATGAGCCTATGGGTGAGCACTTCAGATTGAAAATGTAACATGTAGAAGAGGGTTAAACCAAAGGGACTGATTGTGGAGTCCTAGAGGTAAGAATGAGCTTCTTGAGTGGATGGAATGAAGGATCCCTGTTTGCCGAAATGGAGAAGGATGGGAAGACTGAAAGATAAGAGCAGAGAAGGACTCACGGGCAGAGAATGAGGCTTTTCCTAAGCCCCATGAGAAGACACGTATATTGTGCACAATCCAGTATGGTTCTTGATGCTTGCTACGTATACAAGCTTCCCTTAGGGACATGGGTAAGGAAAGAGAGAGGATGTCAACATGACATGAAATAGGACCACTGAGCTCTCTGCTAACAGAAAAGAGCTATTCTTAAAGCTAAACTTCTAATATCGGTCAATTTCATGACCTAGCAAAGCAGGGGATGTGTATCTGATTATGTCCAGAGAGATAGCCTCTCCTATAATGCTCAGCGGAATGATGCCCAGTAACCAGTGGGTGGAAGAGGGCAAATGGTATGGTCACATATAGAATCACCAGCACATGCAAGGAAAGATATCCTGAGGGGGAGACTGGAGCATAGGAACATTACTTGGAGAAAGTTTATTGAGGGTAAGATTTGATGGAAAAGAAGGAAGAAGAATATGAGTCAGGAAGAAAGATGGATATGTATATAAAAAGGATGCAGAGAGGGGAAGAGTCAAGGATAAGAAAGCAATGGAAGATTTATGCTCAGGAGAAGTGACAGTTAGTTAGGTAGGCAGGTAGCACATGGATATAGGAATTCCTGAAAGTGTAAGGACTTATGGGACAGCCTGCAATACAAAATAGAGTTATAGATTAGGAGAAAGGAAGAGTCATGAGGGAGAATGTGTTTTGAAAGTAGTAGGTTAAAAGTTGGTAATACAGAGAGAACAAAGGAAGAGACAAGCAGAACTGGGCAGTATGATCCTGAAAGAAGGCTCAGGGTATCAAGAGTAGTTCAAAGGCTCATGCTGCTCTTAGGTATGAGAAAGCAAAATGCAGACAGCAAATTGATTAAAGGTAGAATTTAAGGTGTGTGTGTGTGTGTGTGTGTGTGTGTGTGTGTGTTATCCATATTTGGGTTTGTAAATGCATATGGATCATATATGCAAGTGTTTGCTGTCTCCTGTAGGGACATGCATATGTAGGCCAGAGGTCAATCTTGCAAACTGTTACCCAAGAGCCATCCAGCTTGTTTTTTGAGACAGTGAGAGAGATCTGGGCCTCACAGATTAGGATAAAATGACTGACTAACAAACCCTAAGGTAATGTCTGGCTCCGCAAAGCTGGGATGACAAATAGACCACCACACCTTTTAACATGGATATTTAGGCTTGGACTCCAGTCCTCAGGCTAACACAGCAAACAGTTTATAGATGGAGCCATCTCCCTGCCCCCTGGGATCCAAGATTTATGTGTATCCTAGCTCTAATCACTCTTCAAACCTAGGAATGGATTGTTATTTCTAATGTGGCTATCCAAATTCCAGGACACTAAATGGGCCGTATTAGAAGGCTCTAAACTGTGGATCCAGAAACTATAGCCTGCAGAGCCCAAATGAGGCCGACTAAAAGAGATTTTAGTCGTTGAATGGTTGGAAAAATCAGGAGAATAATATTTTGTGACACATGAAATTTAAATTTTAGAGTCCATAACTATAGTTTCCCATAGCCATACTGTGATTAGAAATTGCCTGTTGCTGCTTTCCAGCTCTGAGATGAGATCTGAATAGCTTTCATGAGACTTTGTGGACTACTATGGCGTGTGGAAGAAACTACAGATATGGTGTTCATGGAGACTGTCTGCTTTTAGACCCAGTCTTTGGAGTACAAGGTGTTACTCTTTGTTTATTTCTACTGTCATACGGTCAAGTGCAAATATATAACACAACTTACAATTTCAAGTTTGAGTTTAGTGTGACCAAAATCTAATGCTGTTTCTTACTTGTTATTGAATCCTTTTAGTGAGGAGAGACTATGCTTTGGCTGAGAGGAAGTTTGTTTTGTGTTTCCCTTCACTGTAACTATAAATCTTGCAGACCAACTGTGACAAAGCTTTTGATGGAGGAAGGGGAGAGGCAGGGGTCCTAGGCTCTATCAACCAGTGGGAGGTGCAGGGAAAGGTGCAGCCCTGCAGAGGGAAAGGACTTGTAGATGGGATATATGAATGGAGGCTGAGTTTCGTCCTAGGACACTGTCTGAAGAGAGCTAACATGCTGTGAGAGATGAGGACCAACTGTGGTCAGCCTGGCCTGAGAGGCCGGCTGCCAATTCAATTTTCACAGTAGCCCACCTCCATCTGGAATGAAAACTCTTTTCTTAATGCTCTTATTAAATCCTAATCTTAATCGTATTCATCATTATTAAGGCTTGAAATTGTCTGGAATATTTAAATAGGGCCAAGCTGATATTCAGAGGGACAGATTTAAAGAGACAGCTAGAATTCTCTTCATGGACCCTACCAGATAATCACTGGAGATTCAGTGCCTGATAGAAACCAAGGTTTCTCAAGTGAGCAATTCGCAACAGCGTCACAGGGGAGGGGGTTGCCAATTACATTTCGCCTGGATAATATTAGTCTTTCTTTCAAAGCCTCCTGAAAAACTTATCAGGAAAGGGGAGAGGCATAAAGGGAAGATGAATTAAGGGTTTAAATCTACCCAAGGACTTGGAGGGGTATTGAAAGCGAATAACTACGGGCCTCGCTCCTTTCAACTCCAAAACAATGTCCATTAAATAACTCCAATGTCTCAGTCCCTGTCACCAAGAATCTCATTTCTAGCTGTTCCCAGAAGGTCACATGGCCTGGCACAGCTCTTATCTCCTGATACAGGGCAGGCCATCACCAGCACTTTTAGAACTATATGCTGAGGAAGAAACAAAGGTCTTTTCTTTCTTTTTTCTTTGCTAAATGAAAAATTTAACTCAAGATGAGAGGTGTCCCTTTTGTTCCCTCATCCATCTGACAGGCAGTGGGTGAGTGTGACTTTATCAATGATTTACTTTTTTGGCCCAAACATGTACTGTATACTTCATATACTTTGTTCCTCTTAATTCTGGCAAGAGTGCTATAGGGTAGGTCTCACAGTCTCTGTTTCATAGATGAGGCATCTCATGCCAAGAGAAAATATATTAGCCATGGGCACCCCACCAGATTTCAACTCTGAGCATAAGCCCATTTTTTCTCCTTTCATATTCCACTGGCTTAACAGACTCCTACGGTCCCTCAGAGAGAGGATGGTGTAAGAGAAAGTCATAGATTCACTGCAGGCAAGAGATCATCGAAGAAAAGGAATTTTTTTAATAATATCCATATTATCAAGTTTGAACCTTGAATACTAAAACAATCTATTTAACCTTTACTCTCGATAATGCATACATTAGATGGGGGAATCCTATATACTATCATAAAAATGTGGGAATTTGAAACCCGCTGACATAAAATCAAATAGCCCAGCCATAAAAGGCATCACTTTTATGTGATTATCTTGCCAATATCTTCATGTTGCTAAACTAAATCAAACTACAATTTTCCCCACATGCCCTGAATTTAATGGGAGCCATTAATGGGCCTGATTCCTTATAGATCTCCCTGTAATAGGAACATCGCCTCTTATGCCCTGGCCGATTAAAATGAAGCCACTATGCTGTCATCTGTTAGGTTGCTTTGAGTATGATGAAGAGTGGCCTTGCTTGAAATACCAAAGTTGTTGACACTTTAAACTGGCATTCACAACCTTCCTAAAATACCCAGTATCAATATATCTTTCTGGAACTTTTTTCTACTATTTCTACATATGATTTCTTCCCAAAATCTGATAGTATCAGAAGGAAAAGAGTTTTTTTGGTTTTTTTTTTTTTTTTTTTGGTTTTTTTTTTTTTTTTTTTTAGAATATCTATTCCAAGAATAACAAAAACAGTTGGAATTATATCTTAACTCTGGTAGTTTAGAGTACTAAGTCAGAGGGTTCTGAAACTAACTAAAGTGTCCTCCATTCTGTGAGTTGGTTGAATATAATCCTGCACTCCACAATGCTCCCTATATGTTTTAACCTCTTCTTACAGATGTAGTAACGGAGACTCAGAGATCACCTAGACATATGCAAGGTCACAAGATGTATAAACAACATCCCTGCAGGGTGAAACCTGGTTGAATAGGAAAGAGCATATTACCAAGAACAAGGAAATAATGATTTACAAAAGGCAGAAGGCAGCTCCCACCATATCAGTGAAGATCTAAAGTCCCGCAAATCAACAATCACAACCAAAACCATTAGTCGAGGGTTGGGGATTTAGCTCAGTGGTAGAGTGCTTGCCTAGCAAGCGAAAGGCCCTGGGTTCGGTCCTCAGCTCTGGAAAACAAAAAACAAAAAACATTAGTCGATATTAGGAAGTATTTTTTATTTCTTCACTCTACTTTTCAACACTTTCTCTATTGCTGCACCAGAGATCCTTTTATTGATTGCAAATCCTCCTCCAAAATGATAATGAACTTTGTGTTTTTTGGATAGTATTCATTTTCCCCAGAAAGGACCCTACATTTGCATTTGGCTATCAGATATTGGTATCCCTTGATCATTGAGTCTATTCCTTGAAAGCAATTACAGTGGAGAGGGAGAGAGACAGGACAGAAAAGCAACATACCAACTGCTAAACATTTCACTTCCCCACGCCATCTACATCCTCATTACCTTCAAGATAACATCCCTAGCAGCACAGTACACTGTTGGGGAGAGGTGGGAAGGTGGAGAGGAAGAGAGAGGGGGATGGGAAAGGGAAGGAAGGGGGAAGGAGAGAGGGGAAGACAGAGGGAGAGAGGCAAGGAAGGAGAGAGAGGGAGGAAGGGAGAGAGAGCAAGAGAGAGAGAGAGAGAGAGAGAGAGAGAGAGAGAGAGAGAGAGAGAGAGATTGACTTTTGGCATGGCCCTAAGTACCTGCCTCAGTCTGCTCATTCAGGCAAACATTCTAACTATATTTTCTCCATCCCTCTCCATCATCCATCAGACTTGATTTAGAATGACAAATAACACTATCAAGGCATTGTTTCTTAACAGGTTAATAATCTGTTCTCACAGGTTATTAACAATGGGCTTCTCTCCTTTTTTGTCAGTAAATAGTTCAGAAAGGCTGGTTGTGTAACCAGTGATTTCTATCTTGTCCTGATAGTGTGTGATGTTACTCTTAGTCTGTATTACCAGTTACTTGTCAATACATACCTGTCTGCCCGACTTATAATCACAGTTCCCCATGTACGCTGTCTATCTACTGACTCTGCTTAATCTTCAAAACTTGGACCCCTGATCTCCATCTTTGACACACTGTCTCCAATCCTTCTGACTTACTGAATGCCAGGGAAATCTATACGAGTCACTATTCTCCCAAGGTAATAGAAGAGAGGGTCCAAACTCTCACAACAGACTGTGGGGATGCATCCTTTCTCTCCACTCTTGTGCAATTGTCAGATTTTCAGAAAACTGCTTACCCTGTCTATACTTTTAATTACTCAGCCAAAACTAGAAATCAAGTTGCACAGAATTCCTGTGAAGACAAAAAGAATTAATGTAAACACAGTTTCATAATGTACCACATGACATAAATTGAGTGCCTAACAAGTGTTAGGAATTGCCTATCGCTTGCAAGTTTGTAGCATAAGAGTATATCTACTTAGCTTCTACATGTAAGTACGAGTTGATTGAAGTCTGGGATTTGATCTTAGTCATCTTTAAATTCCTTGGCCATCTAATGTAGTATTGGTTACCCAGGTGCTAATGAATATTTAACGAATGAATAAAGAAATGAATAAATCTCTTTGAAACCTTCCCAAAGTCAGAAGTGCAAGTCATTTCCCACCATTCTCGGCTGCCCGTGGTATGTCTTGGTTCAAGAGGACTTGTGTGAAATGTTCCTTGGCTGTCACTCCAAGTCAGAAGAGACAGTATATGTCTGTGACATCCAACCTCATGTTTCCCTTTCCCTACTTTCATAACCTCTCACTAACCCAGAAGATTAAATTCCACTTCTCTTGATGTTATCTTTGAGTGGCAAACAGCATTAAGCTCTTCCCCCTCCCTACGTTCCTTTGAGTTCCTAACGAAGCAGAAGCCAGCATGACTGTTTTATGGACCTATTTGTCTGAAGTAATGGTGTCAGCAGAGATAGGCTCACCCCTCGAAAGAGCATTTGCCTGAGAATTGGTGCAGAACGATACCAGCAAGGTGTTCAGTGTTACACAGGCAGGGTGCACCCACAGATATCACCACCTTACAATGATGACTCTGTACCACTATCATCTTTAAACAGATGTGTGTTTCCTTTACTGCCTTTGAAGCTGGCTAGTGACAATTTCAGCCATATATTAAATATCCATTCACTGTGTATTTACAACATCTGAATTGTGCAACTTTGGGGACATTGTATCATTCTCTACATAATGATTGCTTACGTGGGAACATTGATGCTTTATATTATGAATTTGACAAGATCTAGAATCACTTTGAAGACAAATCTCTAGAAATGTCTTTGAGAAAATGTCTAGATTAAGTTAATTGGTGAGGGAAGAATCATTTTAAATATATGTGTTATGGGCTGGGGTCTCAAAATAAAGTATGCTGGACACCGGTGTCTCTCTCTCCCTGCCCCCTCCCTCTCAATGTTCCCCTACCCCCATCCCTATGCCCATTCCCATGTCCATCCCTATCCCTGCTTTCTGACTGAAGATAACATTGTAATCAGCTGCCTCACAGCCCTGCAGCCCTGATTTCTTCACCATTATAGACTGACTACCTCATGGAACTATAAGTCAAAATAAAACCATCCTCCATTAAGTATCTTTGTGTCAAGGAATTTTGTTACAGCAAGAGAAAAAAGTAATTACTATAGAACACAGATTTCCAGACATGGTAGGTCTAAAAGAAGCATTGAAAAGACGAATGGCATGCAAACCCCTTCCTTCAAGAAACGTGGACTGAAGCAGGGGAATCCGGCTTTCAAGCACGTAAGGTATCAATATGTGTGTCCTGGTGGCAGGAGTATATTTAGGTTGGCAGAGATTTTAAAGGCATGCTAAGTGTCTGGATGCCAAGGAAGAGTTCAGGAAAGTAATAACGTCTGGTTTGTGTTTAGAAAAATATGCAAAAATATATGAAGGAGATTAGAGCAGAAGATTTAGAGATAGGCACAGTACAATTCCAGGAGTGAAAAAAAGCGAATGCACAGAGACATGCACACACGAGAGAGCATGGCCTTTCAGGATACAGTAAGCCACTAATGCATGATTAGAGCATTAGCTTTGAAAGTCTATGCAGCAGGGAGGCAGGTGTCAGGTAATGAGGGACCTGAATATTGTGGTCAGAAACTAAGATTTCACAATGGCTAATGGGAAGTCATGAGGAGGAGGGAATTAGAGAGCTAGATAATCATACTTGAATAGGATGATGAGAATCCTTTGTGTTTCTGTGTGCATTTTTCTGACGCTATGTCTGATTGCTCCATTTTTCTCTGCCTTAGCTGAGGACTAACTGGATGGGGCCCACTTAGCTGCACAACCCAAGTGAAATCGACTCTGCTTAGCAAGTAGCTAAAGGAGTATTATGTATCTTATCTAGAAGTCTGACATGAATCCCCCTAGCAAACTGGCAAGTACATTAGCCAGTGGCTTTCCATACAAAACAGTGGGCAGCAGTGGCTCAGATAATTCTCCTAAAATTTTGGCCGGAGCTGACCCAAGCCTACCAACACTTTTGTCAAGGCCAAGGTACCCAGCATTTCCTTCTTGCTCTGTGGGAGGGGAAAATCAGGGCTAGGCCATGGCTTAGGGATAGCCTGATAGCCTAGAAGACCCACAGTGAGGGGCTGAGGAATGGCTAAGAGCTAGAGCCCTGTGAGACTTGGGAATGTAATGAGAAAGTCAGTTTCCTCAGATTCCCTTTCATCCCCCTCCCTCAATGATTTTCATTACATGGTTACTTTTTCTTCCCTAAATAAGTCTCAGAGAAGTACCTACCCAGGTCTACATATTGACTGATATGGTTTCAGTCATTTGTCATCTGTCAATTGTTTACTAGTATTCATTTAATGTGCTAAGATGAAATAGTGGTCCCTGAAGTTTCTTGGCGTCTAAGAGTATGTTACCCTACATAGTATAGAAAGGTCAGATATGGTTGAGTCTTGGGATGGGGTCATTCATTCACATTATAAAGTAAAGCTCGTGTTATCACCACAATCTTATAAGAAGCAGGTAGAAGGGTCACAGTGCTAGAGAGGGAGACAAGAAAACAGGACTGTGTAGATGGTCCTGTTGAAAGTACCTTGCAATCATGAGGGTCTGAGTTTTATCTCCAGAACCCGTGGCCTTTTTTTAAAGCCAGGTATGGTGGCAAACATTTGTAATTCCAAAAATACTGAGAAGACAGAGCCAAAACCATCTGTGAAACTACTAAGGCAGATAGCCTACTCCAATTGGTGATTACCAGACAAGAAAAACCTGTCTTAACAAAAGCAGGGTTGGGGATAAGTGAATGGAACCTAAAGAAGCATAGCCAATGTAACGTTGTGCTCTGACCTACCCCACACACATGTACCTGCACACATACATGCACACACACTTATAAGAAAGAACAAATAGCCACTTCCCTTGAGCATCCAGAAAAAGCACAGTTCTACCTATGCCTTGATTTTAGCCATTATAACTATGTTATCTGCAAAGAAAATGGATACCTTAAGGTCATATAAAAAGCAAGCAACAGAAGAGTTCTCCCCTGACCTCATGAATCTAACAATACAATTTAAGGTGACCAACCCTATCAACAAAGAAAGAACAATACTGGCAAATTCATTGAGCAGTCAACAGCCTCCCTCAGAATACTCCATCCATTATTACAATCATGACAGCAACTTTAAAAGATAAGGCTCCTTATTTTGCCCATGAATTTTTTTTCTGACAATGAAATGGAGATTCTGTGAGATAAAGTTTGATTCCAGATTTAGTTGTCTTTTATTTATAAGAGGAGACATTCAGCTGAATGCAAATTCTCACAGTGGGTCGAACAACAAGTGGCAGGCAGAGGTGCTGTTTAGGTGACACCAAGATGACCAGATCTTTCTAGAGAAGGAGTGGTAACTTTAAGAGTACAATTTAACAAAGGAAATATTTTTAACTAAACCTTGAAAGAAGGTTTAAGTTGGCTAAAAAGAGTCATAGACACCAGGATCTTTGCCATGATGAATCATTAAACCACTGACATGGGGGAATTGAAAACATGGTTGTGATGTTTCTTGAGAGAAATTAATGGTATAATCTTGCCAGGGATGAATACTGGTGATTCTGACTTATGTGTACAGCATATTTTCCTAATCAGCTTTTCCTCATAGTGTTGCTTGTAGCTGAGGGCTGAAAATAGTCCACTCCAAAATCTTTTGATTGCAAAGTGTTTTAAGAGGAACTACGTGGATGAGAGACTAATAAAAGCCAGAAATAGCTTGCATTTGTGTTTTCCCACAAAGACTTTCCTAGCCCAACCTTCCCCACAATGCTGTAGATCCATAGGCCTTCAATACTCTTCATTCAACTCATCTCAGAACATCTCTTGATCTACTAGGTGCTGTGGATACCTGATACAAATGTTTGCTTAAATCTCATTTAATACTGACAAATAAGTTTAGACTGAAAAAACTTTGAACACAAACTAAGAATTAATGGTAAAGAATCAAAAGGTTATAGCTCAGCAGGAAAAAATAATATTCCAGAGGATTGAAATTTGGTACAAAGAATCTGTCTCAAGAGACTCAGAAACTCATGAAACTTCAGCTCCAGGAAATCTAGTGTCCTCTTCTGGTCTCTTTAGGCATGGTACTCACAAGCACACATAAATAATTACAAATGAAAATATTTTTATACTGATAGATCAGCTGAAATTTCTTTGTTATGTGCTATGTTTATTTCCATAGACTCAAGTAATTTTACCCTCATGAAAAGCTTATATATTAAGTGGTGTCTTTAAAACCCAATTTATGCTTATGTCTCTTATCTATGCAGCCAGATGACTTATGTGTAAGTGAGCACTATATTTGAAATATATGTATTTAATTAAAGAATGGTTTTTCTTCCCGATACACCACTAGGATTACTGAACTCTGAAGAATTTGTACAGAAATTCATGGGCAATACTTCAGTTAAACATTTGAGAGTTGAATAAGTCAGAGTATGAAAAACACTATAACAAGTACCTTAGTAAAAAATCGTAATGTTCACAGGAAAGAACAATGCTAACCTGCAGACCACAGGACCTTGCACATGCCATTTGCTAGCAGCACAGACATCCTCTCAGTCATCCTTTCTACCATCTTGTCTATGTTGGTTATATGCTTTTCCCATTGTTGAGCCCTGAGCCCTTATTTCATGTCACTTATAGTTAACAATTAAATAATTAAATTGTCTTTAATATTATCTTTAATTTTCATCATAACAAAACTCTTTGGAGACATGATTTTTTTCTATTCTGATGAATTTTAAGCTCAAGAGCAGCCACAGTAGAATATATATATATATATATATATATATATATATATATATATGAATGACAATGATACCATACCACTTTGAAAACCACCAAGAAATAAGCTTGAGTCCTTACCAGCACTAAAGTGCCAGAAAACATACCAACACCTGATGATAAAAGTAGTGCAAATTATCTCCACAATTATCTCCCTACCTTAGGAAAATTAGACCAAGTTAGACCAAGGGCAGTGACCCAGGGCTATCCGCTCTTTTCCAAGCAATACTAAAGCCATCTGCTACCTCTCTCCCTTTGCACCCTGCTCTGGCTTAGATATGAAACTAGCGCCTAAATAGTTTCACTATCTTTTTTCTGCCCTCAGGGCACCAACCCCGTGTGTGGTAACCAATCACATTCTACCTTACCTACAGAGTCATGGCTCCCCTTTTAAAAAGGCACAGATTCAAAGACAAAATTAAAGAATATGAAAATTGAGATAGACCCATCCATAAGTATGTAAAGAATTTCTGATCCAACACACTAGTTTTATAAGAACACCAAAGTCTATTTGAAGGAACTACTACAAGATCTCAAATTATCAACCAGTGTGGTCCATAGCACTGAGGGTCATCATTACCACTATTCTTTCAAAGTGAATAACCAGAAATGCTGAGATAAAAGTATGGCATGATATATAGCCAACCCCATTGTGCTGGATGAAAACCCATATTATACTTTCTAAACAAACTTCACTAACTTTACTGTATAAATTCTATGCGTTACACATGACTAACAGGAATTAGAGAAACAGATGGAATTAGGGAACCTGGTGCAGGAGTGGCTAAGACTTCTGAAGATGCAATTCAGCAGATTCCCATTTACAGATGAGTTGCACCTCATAAAACAAAGATTGATGAAGAATAATAATAGCAGTGGCAACTAACATTTATGACATGTGTAATGCTTCACTCTAAAAACTTTACACACAAAAATTCTAGAAATGTGGCAACACTATCTTATCTGAAATAAATCTTTAAATGCAGAATCAGTCCCAGATGCTGAGAGAGAGAGAGAGAGAGAGAGACAGAGACAGAGACAGAGACAGAGACACAGAGAGAGAGGAGGGGGAGAGACAGAGAGACAGACAGAGACTGTCAGAGAGACAGAGACACACGCAGACACACACACAGAGACACACACAGAGAGACAAAGAGAGAAGCCAAGGTGATTAAAAGCAAAGAGGGTGTTCTGGCTTTCTTTTCTGTATCCTGATGCCCCGGTTGCATTCTATGCCATGGTGAAATCTGCAATTCACCGCATGTTTAATACTTGTGTATGGATTCCTGAGGAGAAATACTACTATTCCTCCTCAGAATGGAGGGCAACTGAGTCACTGAGTACTTATCTAAGTCTCCTGTATTGGCTATATAGAATAGGAGGTCAAGATCGGATTATTATATTATAGGAGGCCATTTCTGGTCATTGGTGCTGTTCATTTTCTCTTTTACATCAAACCTAGTTGCATAGTTCCCGCCTCCTCTCCTCTCTGTGATACTTGCTTTTGTTTTTGTTTTTTGTTTTTGGGGTTTTTTCGTTTGGTTGGTTGGTTAGTTGGTTTTCCTTTATACTTTTCATCTCGTGCAATTTTCATTAAATCTTATTTCCCCAGACAAATATTTATTCTTGGTTTGTTTCATAATTAACATATTCTTCTTGAAGAACAGATCTAGTTTTGATTAACGTCTATAGGCTACATAAACTCAAGCAAAAGCAAACAAATGTGAACTAAGTTGAAGTAATGTTGCATTAAATTAACTTCAATTATGAAATAAAGTTTTTTTCTAATATAGAAGAATCAAAGGCATGAGCAGTTGCTTTTAAGGACGTAGGGATTAGTGCTGACCCCACTGATACCCTTAAATGTTGGTCTGTGTTCTTTTGGTTCATGGCTATCCCCAATAAAATAATTCAGAGGATGGATATAACACATTCTTTGGGCTTCTGAAAATTAAGAGAAAGGGTAATTTTTTTAACAAAACAGCAACAAACACAAATATTAGTCAGGAATGTTGACAATAAGCATTTTAAATTAAGAAATTAGATGGAGGGAAGAAATTAAATGGTGTAGGAATTTCTACTCATAGATTGCAGAGCTATAAAAAAGCATCTCTCACTTGCACCCCTCTGCAAATAATTCTGTGTGTAAATGTATTTTTGGCACAAATGGCTGTGTCCTAAGATTCTTGATTATAATTATAATAATGGGCTTCTGAAAGCCTGCAAGTGGTTCTGGGAATGATAATAAGGGCTGAGAAAAGACATGTTGTTTATACGGTGAGTGTTTGTGGAATATTCAATGAGAGTAGAAGAAAAGCTCATGTTATACTTTCCATAAACTCCAAAATATACAATTACGCCCAAGCAGAACATCCCCTTATCCCTGTCTTTAGCACACACAGTGGTATCCCATTGTCCCTCATGTAAGAAATTTTGAATGATGGGGAAACAGAAGTTCCTTCCTGCTTTTTCTGGGAAGACTTATTCACACCCTGTAACTACCCTAGCTTTCTTTTCAGATATAGACCTTTGTCTATAGGAGGCCATATTATGTCCACATGCCTTCTCTTGTGTCTAGTTAATCTCTAGCAAGTTATTCCTAGCCTCAAGCCACTGTCTTTATACTATTCCATGGAACTGATGCTTGATTTCTCTTCTGATATCCACAATCCTGAAATTGATCCTTTAAAGGCAACCAGATGTTCCCCTCTTCATTTATTACCATCTTGGGATCATAGAATCTGGTAATCCATCTGATGAATTGTTTTGTTCTGATTTTGAGATAGACATACAGAATATAAAATTCAATATTTCAATCATTTGGAATGTAGCACAATCACCCTGCTACCACCACTATGTGCTACCTGAAATTTCTTCAAAGGAAACTTAAACCTAGAAAGTAGTCATTTCCCATTGCCTCTCATTGTAGACCCAATGTTCACTATTTGAATTTTTTAAACCGTGGCAATGTTTCCTCCTGTCTTACAAATAATAGGTCCTGATTAATGTTTATGAAATTCAATAATTTCCCACTTAATTAATTAATATGGAGATATTAAACTCTAGAATGATTATTATAAAAATTATTTTTACAGACTAAATATGAGCACCACAATAATAATGACTGTCATCTTTTGAGCATTTAATTGTGTCTACATCATGCTGCTGACAAATGTGTTGTCCCATTTGATTCTCCAGAAACACTTAGGGGGATGTGTTATTATTCTTGATTGAAAGGTAGAAGCACTGAGGAGCATAGCTCTTAAGATGGGGCTCCAAGTTTGTCTAGTTCTCAACTCAATGTAAATATTCCAAGTTATAGTGAGTAATACATGTTTTATTAACAAAATTATTCTACAGAGGTTTAGGCTAAGTCTTCTTAACATAGTGTGATTCACAGCTTCAATCCAAATTGCTACCAAACGTTTTGTTGGTACCAGTCATGTGGTCATTTGCCTAGACACATAACTAGACAATAATGTTCCTTCTCTTAGGAAAAGCTTCTATTGGCTATGAAAATGTACATCCATTCATCCCTATTGGTCTCTTTGTCACCTTGAGTATTCACTTACCCAGTCATGTATGATAACTTAGATTTTCCTCAGTAATGGCTGAACTAGTTAACAATAAGACAGATATATGAGAAAACAGTGGTAAAAATGTCAATTTCACCACTGTAAACACTGAACTGGACAGTATGACTTAAACTCAGAGCAAGGGTCAATATGAGCCTTCAGTTATTTCCTTCTCCATCCACATGTAGACATAGTAAGTGGGAAGTATTTAGCCAGGAAGTGTTACCACTCACCAAATTCTGCAGGGAAGCCACCATCTGGACTCATTCTTAAAGAATAAACTAAAGGCCTCACTCACACCTTGGGTTATGGAAGAATGAGGATCAACATTGCTGAAACTTTGCATCTTACTTTAAGCTTGGCAATGATTTGGGTAGGCAAGTTTGGCTGCTCCAACTCTACTAAATAGAAACACAAGATCCAGGGAGATAGGATGGATTAGCCAAGATTACTCTACTGAAAAGACTCTGGAATTCATAGAGCCCTTATTCCATGGCACTGGTATTCTCCTGCAAGCTTTGGAGAGTTCAAAGACACTTCAAATACCATTTTCTATACACATTTCACTCTACAGAGAGAAGGATTCCTGTTCATGAATGGCATTCTAATTGATGGAACCCCTAAAAAGAAAGAACTCTAAGCCAGGGTCTTGTACCTGGGGACACCCTGTGACTGTGTCCTCATTCTCACAAGATGTGTCTATGAGCCTTGAATCTTTTGTCATCCAAATTCTACTCCTAGAGTTGCTGAGCTTTTGTTTGGCATCTTATTCTCTCCTTCTCACCATTTCTATCTGTGAAAAGCACAAGGCTGCAGAAATGCACTATCAGCCTTTACATTCCGAAATAAGCTCTGAACCAATGCCGTTGTATGATTAAAGAGCAACCACTCATTTCTCATACCAGTCTATACTTTCTCACACATGCTTTATGATAAACCAAATGAATGAACAAATGCAAATCACTGAACTCTAACACCACTAACTGAATAATTAATAGAGGCATGCACCATGCCAAGCATTTTGAATCCCACAACTCATTTCATCTTCTTGCCACCACCACCACCATTATCATCCCGAGATAAGTCTGGGCTTTCTGATCCAAGGTCAGAGGCTTGTTCCAAAGAACCTAGAACCTAGTGAGTACCTAAAATTCATCCCACAACATCTGGCATTTAGTAAAGAGCCATTACATTCCAGAAAATGTTATCGAACTCACTGGCAGCCCCATTAGACTGGAGATGAGTATGGTGTTTGGATTTGACATGAGTGCACAGGAACTTAAAAAATCTGCCCTTGTTTCCTCAATTAGTAAATAAAACATCCAAATGCTAACCCTGTTCTTCATATTAGTGAATGAATAAAAGAGTGTAGTGTATAGTTTCCAGCCTCAGAGTAAATGAGGTTAACACTCCAGGAGAGAATAATTCTGCCTACAGATATAAGTAGAAGTCAGTGCATCCTAGAGTCCGGATGGAAATAGTTCCCAAATTCTGATAGGAATTTGCCTGGAAAACTTGCCCGGAATGAGTATAAAATATTTTTTAACATGCAGATTTGTCTGGTCTGCAAGACCTGCTACAGTGCAACATGGTTAATTGGTCAAGGAAGGGACTACATGAGCAAAGATGCAGATGCTGAAATGACAGGGCATCCATTAGGAGATGTGGTGGACAGTGGCCTGAAAAAAGGTTGTGGAAGAAGGGGTTAGGATCTGGGATCTTGGATCCACAGTGGACAGAGAGGCAAAACCAGATTTCTACTATGGGAATTCGCAATTGGGTATGTTTAAAATGATGAGTCTCTATTCAGAATACAGATGAATTCTGGGAAGCTTCAGTATTTGCAATGAATTTGACAAACATTTGCCATTTAATAAATGTGTACTTTAATTATAAATGAATAGGCAAATAAAAGATGTAAAAAAAGAAAATAGGATCTTACTGGCATTAGAATTATCTGGCCAGACTTGAACCTAGCTTCTGTGATTTGGATATGGTCTAATTGTGTCCCCTAAGGTCCCTGTGTTAGAAGTTTGTTCCACAGTGTACTGGTTTGGGAGGGGGCAGAACTCTTAGGATGTGTGACGTAGCAGGTATACTCTACACAAAAATGTTTGTCGTTCTCATGGCAACCTAGCTAATTACCAAGAAAGCAACCAGTAACAGAAAGATCTAGTTTAGGTAGATCTTCAACTTAACTGGTAGGCTGCTTGTTCTTCTCTTCCCATTCTTTCTACCATGGTACCTACCACCTAGCATGTTGTGTTCTGACAGCTTTCCAGGATGCTAGTGGAAGCTTCCTACCACTTGAATCATGAGCCAAAGAAATCCCTTTTCTTTATAAATCACCATGAATGCAATCTCCTATAACAACAGAAGATGAACCAGTACTATGTATTAATGCAGAACAAAATTACAAGTCAGCCTTTGTTTCTAGTCTGCCTTCTTCTGTAAATCCACAATCATGGAAAGATGAGCACATTTCTGATGTCCATGGAAAGTGATAAGAAGCAGACTAAGAGACAAGAAGAATGGCTCCCTAATTTAAGACATTGAATAACCAGCAGGCTGCACATACAATGTGATACATGTTGGTGTCACTTTCTTACCCTAGATAGAAACCACACAGGACACCTACATGTGTGTTCTAGATAATATTATAGAACAATTACACCATCAACAGAGACTAAAATAATATGTAAATGGTATGAGTCTCAAGGATGTGATTAACCTTTGATCACCTGCCTGTTGGCTTATTTACATTGAGAATCACACATAATGTGGCTTTTAGTGGCAGAACTGAAGCTTTTCCCCTCCTGCATTATGATTTTTGTTACACAAAATTTGACATGAACTTTTAAGTAAGTACAGTCTGATGTTAGTGTTCTTTGTGATTACAGGTCAGTTTTACCCTTTGGTTCTCCAACTAACAGATTAAACAAAATAAAAATGTAAAGAAGACCAAGCATATGCAAAAAAACTGGATTATTAGTCTCTTCAGACTAACTATGCTTAGCCTTAAAATAAAAACTCATTTATTCCTTTCAGCTCCCAAACTCTAGTCTTCATTTCTGAAAACCCAAGAGCCCAATCTGCTAACCAAGTTTCTCACTGTTACCTGTCTTTATTCATGTACCCAAGTGCCTTTTTTCCATTTATCCATCCATCCCCAATCCTTCTACACACCCTTATAGACATACATACATACATACATGTATATTTCGCTTCATTTTCTGATCTTTTCTCCTTCTCACCCATCCATATTTCCATCTATCTATACATACATGCATACATCTTTCCATCCTTTCCCCTGTCCTCCCAAGTCTGCCCATGCATAATGTGTCTTCTAAGTGCTCCATTCTGCTAGGGATAGTGATATTACTATTAGTAACACAGGCAGATTACATGACTGGCTTATATGAGTCATGAGTCCTCACTCACTTTTACAATCTCCTGTGTTTTTCTTCCAATGATTTTCAACTGCAGTAGTTTGGTTAACTTTGTTCAAAACTAGAATTGTGTATTGGTAGGAATATGGGCCACTTAGTAAGAATAAATTTAAAAGTTGTTTGCCAACCTAGGTCTTTTTGTCCCCCTTACTGAGTAGGAATATAAATAGTAAACATCTCAGAGTAACATGGAGGAAAGAGTTGAGAGACTGATGAAATAATTGGTTATTATCTGTATCAGCAGCAACATCTGAAAATAGATTTCTTGTAGCTTCCTCTCATTAAAATCTCATTGCTTAGCAAAATTTCAACCACTGCCCTTATCTCTTAGTATAGGTAGACTGTGTCTTAGCCAAAAGACTTGGGTTCAGAAGTGTTTTGGATTTCACTGTGGTTTATTTTTTTCCTCAAATTTTGGAATATTTGCATATACCTAATGAGATACCTTGAGGATAGGACCCAAGTTTAGACATGAAATTCATTTATGCTCCACATAAACTTTATACACATAGCCTGAAGGTAATTTTATTCAGTATTTTTAGTGCACCTGCATTTTGACTGCAACCTATCACATGAGATCAGGTGTGGAATTCTCTTTTCACTTGTAGTGTCATGTAGGGGCATAAAAACTTACAGATTTCAGTGTTTGGAGTTCATATTTCTGAGTTAAAGATGTTCAGCCTTGTATTAATATTGTGAAGCCTTGCCATCCTGTGAGGCCTTATAGAATCTCACTCCACTGGTCTCTCCAATGCAAGCTCACAACATACATGTACATTCCTGCTGTTCTAATATTCAGTTGCTTTTCCATCCATCTGGACCACAGAAAGCTATCAGCTATCATAATTCTACCCTTCATGGTAACTTGGAAAGCTGTTAATAAAGGCTGTTCTAGAGCAGTTTGTATCCCATATGGGAACTGTATCAAAGACCATTGTGCTAAGTACATGCAGTCATAGAATGCAAATATTAAATAATTCTGGAAAATGGTATGTATTAATTGATCCCTTAAACAATTTATATACTGAAATATCAACACTATGGTGGCATTAGAAGTTGGGGAATGATACTATACATGTGGAGTCTTCATGAAAGGGAGCAGACAACCCCAGAATAAAGATCATCCTCTTAACTGTCAGAAGATACAAGAAGACTCATTTGCAAATGTGAAAGTAGATGCTTCACTAATAACAATTAGGAGGACACATTAAAGACATGGACTTCCCAGTGAACAGAATTATGAGTAATGCATGCTGTTCAAGCTAGTCTAAGATACTGCTGCTTGATACCAGATGAGGCATTCAGGTCTCATTCCTAGTGCTGGGGAACTCTTGTTATACAGCAGAAAAACTATTGTGATCCTTTCTCTAACAACATGGGTAAAGTCTATCTTCAAGCTGCTCCCTTTGCGTGCCTCGATCTTCCCTCTCCATTTACATAACCCCTTCAGATCTCAAAACTCAAGCATTTCTTCTTCAGGGAAATATTTCTTAACTATGTTATTCTCCCCATCAGGGGCTCTCATTCTATCAAGTATCTCTTCTTCACAGCTCTTCTCAAAGTGGCAATTTTACATTTATTTATTTGATGATTTTATTAATTTCTATCTCTCTCATCAAATTGTAAACGCTGCAAGAACACAGTACAGATTTTTCATGGATCATCTCATCCTAAGTACACACAATGGTCGAGTTCATTGTAGGCAGTGAATGAAAAAAAAAAGATGTTATGTTTGTTTGTTGGGTGAAAGATGAAATGGATGGAAGAGAAGGATACAATTAATAAAGGAGTCATGGATGGCCAATACATGGCATGTATTCTCTGTGTTTTTAGTGTCTACATGTATCTAGGCTGCTACAATGAATTTGGCTACAGTATGAATTATTAATGCAGAATAACACAGGATATTATGTCTCCTTTATGCCATTTGCTATATAAATATATTTAAAGACCATGCTGTGGCCAAATAACCTGACTATTCTTGAATGACCAATGATTGCTAATGCCTCCGCTTGTTCCTCTCATCTTATACCTGTGTAGACATCTGCAAGAACCCCAGCACCCACATCTCCCTCTCCAGTGTTCCCCCAAGATTCTATAAGTCCATGTTTCCTTAAGGGACCCACCTCCCTCAGATACTGCAGCCCTTGTATAACTGGTACTGCCTCCTCTGTTAATATGGTTGCTTTCACCTCTCCATGAATCAGACGTAGAGAACACAATGCCTTCTGAAATCCTGGGGACACCTCTGGGGCCCTGCAGTTCAATGAAGCTCATTATGGAAATCAGCTAAATGCTGAAGAGCTAGATAAGTGGGGACTGTTTACCAGCCCTTCCACTGGAGACTCACAGACTGTGTTAATGGGAGCTCATTTGCGGCCTCCCTCGGTCACTCAACCCTCTTTATCTGCTGCTGTGACTAATCTGCACGAAGAGAGGTTTATGTCTGCATGAAAGAGCTCTCTAAAGGAACTGGGATGATTGGTAAAGGACGGTAGAAATGGGAAGAACAGAGGGGTGCACAGTCCTGGGACCCAGAGCCAGCCAGGCCCAATGGCATAAGAAGATGCTTCTTTTTCCCTTCCAAAATAATAAATACTTGGGCCAGAAGAAAAGAGAAAAAAAATGATAGTGACATTCAACTTGTCAACCAACCAGGAAGAAAGCACTATATACTTTATGTAGTGTTTTGGTTCAAGCATCCTAACTTTTGGAACATGTGAGTGCTTGCTACTATCCTCATTTAAAGCCGAGGAAACAGCCTAAGGTTATAGAGTGACCTGCTCAGGTTATTATTGCTAAATCCTTTTCTCTGCCCAACACAATGCATTTTCTGCTTCACCAAAGCTGCATTAGTGGGTGTTATTAGAATACCACTAATGAACTTCGAGTTATCCTTAAGCTTCATGAACTTGCATGTGCCCACAGGGGCACCCACCACACTGAGGAAATAAATTGAATGTTTTTATAGCCTTCAAGTGGAGTGAAGTCTTCCAGAAGTTTAAAACACAAAAATCACTACTGATACTGACTCTCTAAGGACATAGATTGCTCACTGGTGATCCAGAGAAGTCCTTAGTTAAGGTACTTTCATCCACTAACACATTTTTTTCACAGAAGAAAGTTTTAGGCTGAATATGAGCCTTCTTCTCTCTAAACTCTGTGCCTACATATTCAGAGGCATCAGAATCAACTTTTTAGCCCAGTACTCATGGGTAGGATTCCTTCAGCTCTGTGCATAGCAAGACAAACCTTCCTATGACAGGCTCATGGCCAACAGCCAGATCTCAGAGCCCAGGTCTCTTCTGTAGGCTCAGGGTTATGGATGGAAAAAGTGTTATGTTGTGGTTGTTTAAATACATATTTTTATTGTTTCTATTATCTGGGCTGTACTGTGTAGTTTTGTGTGTCAACTTGACAAAAGCTGGAGTTATCACAGAGAAAGAGGTCTCCCTTGAGAAAATGCCTCCATGAGATGCAGCTATATGGCATTTTTTCAATTAGCGAACAAAGTGGAAAGGGCCATTGTTGGTAGTGCCATGCCTGGGCTGGTAGTCCTGGGTTATATTAGAAAGGAAGCTGAGTAAGTAAGGGAAAACAAACCAGTAAGCAGCACCCCTTCATGGCCTCTGTATCAGCTCCTGCCTCCAAATTCCTGCCCTGTATGAGTTTCTGTTCTGACTTCCTTTGGTGATGAACAGCAATGTGGAAGTATAAACTGAATAAACCCTTTCCTCCCCAACTGCTTCCTGGTCATGATGTTTTGTGCAGGAATAGAAACCCTAACTAAGACATGGGCATTATTACATTCATTTATACCTTTAAAAACAATTGAAATAAATTATATTGATGTACTGAGTTTTGTTGGTGCCCATTAGATTTTATTTCCCAAGTAAACACCTCAATTGCTTTGCTATAAGAAGATTACCAAGGAGGTTAAAAGACTCTTGATAAGGCTCGAAGTGAGACTTAACTACCAGGAGAAGCCCAAGTGAGACACGAGAACGGAGTTTGATGCAAAGGCAAGAGGTTTATTTTCTGACGAGTTGGGGTCAACCTTCAATCACCTCCTCGTGGTGAGCGACTGGAAGGAGACCTAGAATGGCTTTAACAAGCAGTTTTTATACTTTTAGGAGTACAGGTTGCATCATCATGGTTACAGTTTAAAGTTATTAGCTAAGCACATTGACCTTTGAATCTATTGGCTAGCAAGCATATGACATGCATTCGAACTCTATCTGGGACCAGAGGGTCAGGTGACTATCAGTCAGAACATTCTGTGGGTTTTCAAGAATGTCCCTGTTCCTACTGAGAACTGTGGGTGGAGAATGGAACTTGGCCTAACTTTGACCAGAGTCAGTAATCTAGTACTTGACCTAATCTTGACCTGAGGCGGTGGGTGTGAAGCTGGAAAAAGCCCTTAGGGTCCTTCACAGGAACTCCATAACCTGCCTATTTTCTACCAGGCAAAACCTCTTAATAGCTTTTATACTTCAATAAGAACTAGGGTCCTTCACCTTACCTTGTTCATACTCACAACTCCACTAAGCCCATGTACACAAAAAATGGATGCCTCTTAGATAACTTTAGAGTACAAAGTCAACCCCTTCCTTTCAGTACATGAAATTTAGAGTGTAAACCTTGGGTGAGATAGGCATATGTCTGAATCCTGGCTATTTTAGAATTCCTTACAGAAGTCTCTTATCTGAGTCCTCCCTTCTTATCTATAAAACAGAAGCAGAACTGATAGTAGCTATTGTGCTAATCAGATAGTGTGATTTCCAGACTATAAAAATAATGCAGGCATGTGTTCAAATGACCCTATTGCCCTGCTTGAATTTGAATGAAAGAGGGAACAATGGGGGAAGCTGGGTTTACAATAGAATCCAAAACCTCCTCATGATCTGTGAGCATCCCAGTGTTTGAAACCATAAAATTCCCACTTAATGATTATGAAACCTTAAACAACCTCTCTGCGCTTCATTTAGTGACACATTTATAAGGGAAAGTAATATTGCCACGTGTATAAAAGATGGATCAGGATGAAGTCTATTCAAAGCACATATACATGGTGTACAGCTACTTGTGTGGGACAAAAATAATAACTATTATTAATGAGTATGAGACCAAAACAAAGAGAATGGCATATAGAAAATCTCCTGACATAGAAGCAACAAGACCGAAACAAGTGCATATTCCCAGGCTGATTCTAGTGGATGCCACTTCTATAATATCACTATGTCCAAATAGCTGATCAGAAGTGACCTAAGGAAGGACAAATCTGTCTCCATCATGGTGGGGAATACATTGAAAAAGTCATTCTGGAACAAAGAGAATAAGTGGCAGCTGCTTACTTCATGTTGACAGGAAGCTTTCAAATATAGTCCTCAAGATCCTCCCCTATGACCCTATGTCTGCCTTCTCCACCCTATGTCTCTCAAAGGTTTCACAGACTCCCAAAACAGTGACAACAGCTGGAAAAACAAATGTCCAGAAAATATGGGCCTCTGGGGGGATATCTCACATTCAAAACACAAACCACACCATGCTACTTCTGTAATCCCAGGGACTGGAATTGTTGTGACAACTCCAGATCTAAATCTTGAGTTTGATAACACAAGGTGACTTCAGGGAGCCTCAGAAAGGCATACCTTTCCTCCATTTTCCCCATCAGATAAGCCTCCCTTGCCCTATCAAGACTGATGAAATAAGCCACAACCAGAACAGAGAGAATGATCAGGTAGCTGTGTCTATGTGGGTGAGTGGGCTGTGTGTCTTGCTCTGGGCTGCTTTAAATGCTTCTTACAGGGCCCTTTATAGCACTCCCGCATTTCCTCGAATAATCTTGCTCATTATGATGCTGGCCGACTTTTCAAGCCAGCTCATTTTTCTTCCCTTTGTCTCAAATTCCAATACCCTGCCCTTTTCACAAGATTTCGGAGAGCAGTTCACAGCGCCCATTTTGTGCGGAAGGGGAGGGGGTAGAAGTGTCCCCAGAGGGTGAACAGAATCTCAGCCTCAGTTTAAAAAAAAATAGAAAGAGCTTTGTCTGCTAAATCTTCCCATTCTGAAATCAAATGTTGTTTAAAATTCAGGACAAATTCTCAGCTCTCTTGCAGACAGATTCCACACAAGCACAGGCAAGAGGGTAGAAAGAGGTGAGAGCAGATTTGTGAGGTGCCTTAGCATTCCTCACTAAGGGGTGATTGAATGCACACCTACTGTGTGCCAAATGCTGTGCTAAGCTTCTTGGGTGGCTTGGCAAGCAAAATAGAAATTCTATTCCCTGAAGATTGTAGTGAAGAAAATATATCTGTCCAAGTCACCACCCACGTTCATAATTATAATCTGTGCACCTGTTTCACAGGGAAAGAGTAAGGGTGTATGATGCACATAACAAGAACCTGACTGAGTGAGCCTCAGAAGAGAGTCACTAAGGAGGTGGTATTAGTTCTGGGGCTAAACAATGATCAACAGAATGTGTTAGATAAAAGCAAGTGAAAAGCATTCTAGAACAAAGTCTCTGGCACCAGAGGTATCACCAATATTTAAAGAGTTGGAAGGATGCCAGTATTCCTGGATCCCGAGGAAACAGGGGGATGGTGGGCTATGAGGGAGGAAGGATGTACTTTTTGGTGGAGATCTCAAATGCATTTGTACAAATAATAAGCTTGTTTTGCTTTACCTTAGAACAGGTGTGAGGCAGAGTTTGAACATAAAGATCATGTGCAAGGGAGGATTTCAGTTTACAAAAGCTATTCTTGCCATGCATTTAAGAATATGTGTCTAAAGCAAACACAGAGGCGAATGCCAGCAGCAAACCACTGAACTGAGAATAGGACCCCCGTTGAAGGAATCAGAGAAAGAACTGGAAGAGCTTGAAGGGGCTCGAGACCCCTTATGAACAACAATGCCAAGCAACCAGAGCTTCCAGGGACTAAGCCACTACCTAAAGACTATACATGGACTGACCCTGGACTCTGACCTCATAGGTAGCAATGAATATCCTAGTAAGATCACCAGTGGAAGGGGAAGCCCTTGGTCCTGCTAAGACTGAATCCCCAGTGAACTAGATTGTTGGGGGGAGGGCAGCAATGGGGGGAGGATGGGGAGGGGAACACCGTTAAGAAAGGGGGGGGGGGAGGGGGATGTTTGCCCGGGGAATAACACTCGAAATGTATATAAGAAATACTCAAGTTAATTAAAAAAAAAAGAAAGAAAAAACAAAGAAGACTCAAAGACTTCCATTGTAAGTATTCTACTAGACTCCCAGCTGATTTCCTGTAACTCTCTTGAAATGCTGTCAAAATAAAGGTGTGTGAAATTGGAATAAACTTGGAATTAGGAAAAAAAAAGAATATGTGTCTAAGAAGGTCTAGGTTTCAAGGGAGACTGTGATGACAGTGGGAGAGACATGGCTGACTTTAAGAAATAGCCAAATAATACCTAAACTTGGACTATAAAAGCAGGCACAAATTCTCATCTATCCTTTCTGTCTATACATATTTCATTCGCAGACATAGAGACACTAGAATTTTGGCCACTGATTTGGTGCGTTTTAGGGGTTGACCTGATATAACCTGGTAACACCTTAGAAAAAGAAATTTAAATTCAAACTTTCCTATATCCGATTGGCATGGGGCCATATCTGTGAGATATTATGTGGATGTTTGATGTGGGAGGCTCCTACCCACTGTGGGTCCACTGTGGGTCGGTGAGTCTAGGATAAATAAGAAAGCCAGCTGACCAAGAGCCAGGATGCAAATGAGCCAATACGTACGTGGCTTCCATGTTTTTTCAAATTAACAGAAAAGTATGATAGAACAGCCATGTGTTATGTTTAGCTAATAAAACAATAACGAACATTGTACAAGGAGATTTGATGATCTCCATGCATGTAGCTTGCTCCTCCTGTTGTGACACGAGGTGGTGACCACTTGAAGAATGTAAGGGTGTCAGGCTTAAACATATTTTCCATGACTCTTCAGCTAATATTCTGCAAACTTCCAGATAGCCAATGGTAGCTCCCTATATCAATCAAACACAAGCTGACTAGAGATGCATATGTGAATGCAGTGAGGAACTAAACCTAGACCTTTCCAGTCACAGCCAACAGGACTGTAATTTAAATAAAATAGGTGTCATATGAAGACATTATACTTTGCAGAGCTGGTTTGGCTAATAAGTTCAACTATGTCAATTTTCTCTCAATTGATATTCAGTGACAGTTGGGACCTTAAGGGTACTGTTTATCAGCACTGTATCTCTAAGGTCTAGAACAATACCAGAAAAAATAGAAAAGAGACATTGAACATGTTTTGAATATTTACATAGATAATTTGCTGAATGGACTATTATGTATCTGTTTTTTCCCTAGGAAAGATGTTTCTGTCTCCTACCCAGCAGTTAAGGAGTTGTGATGGGTTGTATTTGCTTGGTCCAGGGAGTGGCAATGTAAGACATGTGGCCTTGTTGGAGTAGGTGTGGCCTTGTGGGTTTGGGTTTTAATACCCTTGTCCTTGCTGCCTGGGAGCAAGTATTCTGCTAGCAGCCTTCAGATGAAGATATAGAACTCTCAGCTCTTCCTGTACTATGTCTGCCTGGATGCTGCCATGTTCCCACCTTGATGATACTGGATTGAATCTCTGAACCTGTAAGCCAATGTTGTTCTTATAAGAGTTGTTGCCCTCTCTATCTTCTCTACCCTGGGAACAGCATCCTGCCTTGGCCCCTCATCCCTGAAAACATGTGCCTGCACCAGGTTTGTCCCTCCCTGCTCCCTGATCAGGAGCACCTCTCAGCTGCTGAGTCATCAGCTGTCTGCAGTGGAGTTAAGGGACCAAAGATGCCAACAGATGAGGATCTCAGCAGCTTGGTGGTTCTGTGGCCTTTGAACTTACTTATTCCTAGCTGCAGCTTCCAAACCAGTGCCATTTCAAGGGACATCATCAGCACAGCTGCCAAGTTCATTGGAGCTGGGGCTGCTACAGTTGGGGTGGATAACTCTGGGGCAGGGATTGAGGGATTGGAACTGTTTTTAGGAGTCTTATAACTGGCTGTGCCAGGAACCCTTCTCTGAAGCAAAAATTCTTCTCCTATATGAGTCTGGGCTTTGCCCTCTCAGAGGCCATGGGGCTCTTTAGCCTAATGGTGGGTGGCCTTTCTCATCCTTTTTGCCAAGTGAAGCAGCTGTCTCCACTTTCCCCTTCCATATTTCTTTCTTGTCTCTTCTGCCCCGTTTTTTTTCTTTTCCTGTACCTTCCTAAGAAATCTGGGGAAAGTGTTTGGTTCAGAGTTTGGCAGAGAGAAGACAAATAAATACTGTATTAATAATAAAAAATAATAATTGCCTTGATCATGGTATCTGTTCAAAGCAGTAAAACCCTAACTAAGACAGAAGTTGCTTCCAGTAGTGGGGTATTGATATGATAGGTCTGACCATGGTTTTGTTTGGAACAATGTGGACTTTGGAACTTTGGATTTGGAAAGCACTAGAATGCTTTTAGTGGGGCTAAATGGCCTATCCTAGAAGGAATATGGAAGACTCTGTTGCTATGAGTGACTTGAACTGTGTTGACCTGGCCCAAGAGGTTTCAGTGGAGAAGAATTTCGGTATGTAGTCCAGAGGCTGTTTTTGTGGTATTTTGGTGAAGAATGTGGCTAACTTTTGCCCTTGTCTGCAAAATCTGCCTGAGTATAAGGTGAAGAGAGTCAGATTAGTTGCATTGACAAAGGAAGTCTCAGAAACACCAATCATAGACTTTGTTTATTAGTTAAGTCTCATGAGGAATGTTTTAAACAAGCATAGCAAGCTGAGAAAGGAAAAATATAAAGTATATGGTTAGAGTATTAAATGGACCAGGAAGTAAAATGGAGTAGAATCTTGTGGTCAAGGATATTAAATTGAATGAACGGAGTGGGACTGTATGCCAAG
This sequence comes from Rattus norvegicus, assembly GCF_021556685.1. NCBI lineage: Eukaryota > Metazoa > Chordata > Mammalia > Rodentia > Muridae > Rattus > Rattus norvegicus. Next base: position 88,829,984 of record NC_141538.1, read on the forward strand.
ACCCTACCCAGCTAAGGTTAGATCCAGAAAAGGTGGTGTCCACCATTAATCTCAGGAGATAAAGTCAAACAGACCTCTGAGCTCAACGGAGGCCAGCATGAGGCAGTACGTTCTAGGTGAAGAAAAACTTAAATCCAGGCATGGTGGTACACACTTTTAATCCCAGCAGACAGGCATGTAGATCTCTAAGCTCAACATCAATCCACAGAGCAAGATCCAGGACAGTCACACTGAGGCAGTGAAAGAGCTGAAAAAGAGCAAGCTAGTGATAATGTAATAGAACAAGGGAGCCATGTTCTAGCTCCTGCAAGCAGCAGAACTCAGCAGCCTCAACCATGTGGCTCTGGCTTTAGAGTGAAAAATAGAAGGAACTACTGGGACAATTGATGCTGGTTAGATGGAGCTAAGAAATTAGAGGTGGTTAAGAAGAGACCAGCATCACTGAGGTGAAATCTTCTGGGAAGTGTTTTCTGAGAGTACAAAGAAGCTGTGTTCCAGAGATAGCCATGGAGGAACCCCCCATGCTGCAGCATTACTTGGTAATGTGTAAGAGTCACCTAGGTGTTACTAGTTTTGAAGGTATGAAAGGATCATAAAGAGAAGCTGTGACTTGGCACTGTTTGAGGTCATTAGTGAAGGTACAGCCTCAGTTGTAGTTGATAGCCCAGAACTGAAGGGGTTATACAGAGGATTTCAGGCTTGGCACCATAAAGAGAGCCTATTAGAGGCTACTGTTGAAGCCTAGTTGTATCAGAAGAGCCCAGTGTATTGGAGATGCCAGTACCATGAAATGATCACCAAGAATAGCAGTGGCAATGGAGTAGATCAACCTGGGCTCCGAGTGCACCAGAGGGCAGAGCTGGAGAAGTGACACCCGCCCTTTGGAGGAGCCAGAAGATCATGTGTGGATCAATACATTGAAACAAGAAGCTATAAATTGAAGATGCCTAGGACAGCATAAGATGTTCGATATGCCTGAGACACAGGCTATCTGCTGAGGAAAGCTGATAACAGGGAGTGGCACCAGCCAGGAGGAAGAAGTTTTTTTTGTAGTCAACAAAGTTAAAATGGAGTTGAAAATCTGAAGACAGCTTTGACATCAGCTATAGAGATGCAAATTTTGGAGCTTGCCCAGCTTATTTCCTATCTTGCTGTGGGAATTACAGTTAAATGATTGGATGAATCTAAGAGGAGACTTAGAACTTTTCACTTTTAACATTGTTGAGATTGCTATGGGTACTTTTGAAGTTGGACTAAATGTGTTTTGCATTATGCTATGCTTAGATATGACCACCATAAACTCATATGTTTGGACAAGCCTATGGGGGATAGGATCTGGATTGTGATGGTTTGTATATCCTTGGCTCAGTGAGTGGCAATGTTGAGAGGTGTGGTCTCATTGGAGAAGATGTGGCCTTGTGGGTTTGGGCTTTCATACCCTTGTCCTTGCTGCCTGGGACCAAGTATTCTGCTAGCAACCTTCAGGTGAAGATGTAGAACTCTCAGCTCTTCCTGTACTATGTCTACCTGGATGCTGCTATATTCCCACCTTGATGATACTGGACTAAACCTCTGAACCTGTAAACCAGCCTCAATTAAATGTTCTTATAAGAGTTGCCTTGTTCATGGTTTTTGTTCACAGCAGTAAAACCCTTACTAAGACAGAGGTAGACTCTTATAAATAGAAACCAAATTTATATTTAACTGTGAAGGATACAGTGAAGAACATTGAAATCAAAGTGTAAATTGTGTAATTCCTACCTTGAAGGTATTCACCACATGCTCCTAGATGGACACAGCTGAGATAATAGCCACTCTGGTTTTTCAGGAATATTGGCAGAGGAGAGTGATTTACATTCTGCCTGGGGCAGGACACCAGATACAGGTAAGTGCCAGCAAAAGTTTTTCAAAAATGTTGATTCCAGAAAAGATAACAAGAATTCAATAAATTAACTAATATAGGAATATCATTGTAGGTTATAAGTGATAGAGGAGGAAGATGAAGAAAAATGACCTGCCCAGGAATTCTCTATGGCAAAAGTAAGAAAGAGGCCATGAGAGAAGTGTCCAGTGTTCGTGGGAAACTGGTAGACAATGAAGGTTGCAAAAAGAGATCATGGCCACCCAAAAGCCCGCTTGCCACCCACCTCTAGAAGACTTAAGTAATATCATCTCAACCAAACAATATAGTCCTAAATGGAGGTAGGATCCAGGTTTTATTACTTCCGTACTATTTTGGAGTATTTAAACTAAAAGAATTTATTCATTCCAAGCACCAATATTTTCCTCTATTACTGAAAACATAAGAAAAGTTAGAAAAATTTCCTATGCACTGATCATTTATCATATACCAAGAAGGGCATCGTTCAAATAGGTCAATGCATATAAGATGTGCGGTTCTAGTCACAGGTTTAAGTGGCATTCTTTCTGACTACCAATCACTGATATTTGTTCCAGCAACACAGCCTGAATTTAAACCCTACCTTCTCCGATTTCTTGTTTTGCATCTTTGAGCAAGAAACTGAATGACTCTACATTTTTCTCCTTAACTCTAAAATGGAAAAGCTATTTCATTGGATGGTTGAAACAGTGAAAGAATACAAAGCTTGTAAAGTGTTTAACTCCTAGAGTGAGATATTACTCTTCACCTAGAGTCGATTCTCTCAAGAAATTCCACATTACAAATAAGAAAGATGAGGTTCAGTTTGATGACATAACACACTTGAAATATCATATGTAATAAGTGGTAAAACTAAGACTGCACCTGGGAAGTCCTATTCTCCTGGTTTGAACTCCTAACCAGCATCCAAGAATCCTTCAAAATACCTTCAGGAGCTCAGCGCATCATTGCTTCTGACCAAAGTTACAGTAAAACTACAGAGTAAAGAATAGTTTTCCTGGGTAAAGAAAAAAAAAAACTTTCAAATCCCCAGAGAGGTCAAAGTGAATACATTTCACTGATATACAATCATACCACATTTCCATGTTGGCTTTATGAGGGGAAGTGGTAAACTTCTATGATTTCAAAGTGGTAAATGGTAACGATGAGGTAGTAAACTTTGTGGGAGAGTGACTGCTTGCAATCCTGTCTGGAACAGGAATGAAGAAAGGTGTAAACAAATAATGAATACCTAAGGAAGGCAATTTTTGGAGGGGGAGATGTGGTCAAGAAAAGAGCACCATCTCCCATCCCAGCTCCACCATCAGACTGCTGTGTCACTGAAGCAGGACACATAAACATATCTATACTCACATTTCCTAGTAGTCTAAAAAACACGATCTACAATTGTTATATTTTTATAAAGAAATGAACTACTATGAATAATTATTCCAAGACTGTTTCATCTTGACTACCTGTTATAATTAATTTTTGTTAACTTGACCTAAGCTAGAGTTATCAGAGAACAAACTGCAACTGAGGAAGTGTCCTCATAACACTGGCCTGTGGACCAGCCCATATTTAATTTTCTTGCTGAATGATTGACGTGAGAAGTTCCAGATCATTGTCATAGTGCCATCCCTGCACAGGCAGTCCTGGGGTATAATTAGAAAACAGTTTGAGCTTGCCATGAATAGTAATCCAGCAAACAGCATTCCTCCACATCTCTGCTTAAATTCCTGCCTCCAGTTCCTGCCCTGACCTCCTAATACGTTGGGCTGTGGTGTGGCTGGTTTAAGCTGAAACAAACCATTTCTTTCCCAGTTTATTTTGGTCATGGTGTTTTCGGTGTTTTAATATAGCAATAGAAACCATAACTAAAACAAAAACTAAGACACAACCACCATACCTGTTAGGAAGTTGCTAAAATTGCAACAGCCTTCAAAAGAAGCTTTTCAACTCAGACTCTGATGCTGAAGGATGGACTGTACCATCAAAAACTGCCTATCCTCTGGTACTGAGCCTGAGACAATTAGAAAACACATGCAGAAAAGTCCATGGATCAAGACAAAAAATGAGCTGTACCTCATTATTGGTTGGTGTGTTTGTAAGAATGCATACATGTGTGTGCTTGGTTCTTTGTATATAGGTATATGAATGTGTGTGTGCATGTAGATATTTGTACTCATATGTAGGCTGAAAAGCAGACTTGGTTGTTCTTTCTCAAGCATCACCTACCTTTTCTTTGAGAAAAGATCTCTCATTGGCTAGCTGGAAGGTAAGCTCAAGGAAACTGCCTGTCTTTGCCTCCACAGTGCGGGGATTAAAGGCACACACATCCATATCTGGCATTTTGCATGGGTTACAGAAATAGAACTGAATTTATTATGCTTCCAAGGTAAATCACTGTACTGATTGAGCTAGGATCCCAACTCAAAGTTGTAACATTTAAGAAAACAAAACATGATAGGTAGATAAAATAGTGGAAGAGACCTACCTGAAAGCTCAAATGAGCTCTACCCCAGATTTCTGGCCTTCTATCAGGCAAACAGAACAAAACAGAAACTGACATTTCTAAACCAGACAGATGCATGCATTGCCTTATTATCTCATTACCCCAAGTCTGAAGTGTATCACTAAGACCTCAAAGTTCTTGATGCCTTGAATCTTTCTTAGAGACTATTGTTGGCCCTCTGGTCTAGGAAACATGACTTGGATTGCAATCCTAAGCTATGCCTGTTGGCAGCCAGTATAGCCCTCGCTGATGAAATAATGACTCAGATGTCTGCTTGGCTCTTAGGGCCTGGTTGCAGAGGAAATCCTGGAAAGAAGTATTTCCAGACATGTCTACCATCTGCTGGATTTGAAAGTAAGGTACTTGCTGTGGTTCTACATGACATCTAATCATCAAGTCAATCTGGAAGTTGATCACCTTGAAAATTTCTCCTTGAGGCTATTTCTTTTCCTTGACTATGGTCCAAGAAACCCCCTGAACTTGGCACTAACTCAGAAGAATATGGAGCTCTCTACCAGAAACACTTTATCTCTTGCCATGCCTTGGCTCCATAATTTGATAGAATCATTCTTTAATATAGTTGCATTTTTTTACCCCACAAATGATTGAGAACACATTCCTATGAGAAATGGGGCTTTTCACTCAAGCAAACAGAAATCTGAAAGGTGATTTGATTAGAGTAGTAACTTAGTCTGGTGAATGGAGCAATGAATTTTAAGTCAGAGCCCTGGATTCCTGTGTAACGTATCAAGTGTCTCTGAGTCTCCCTCATAATCCATCTCACTAGACTCCTGGGTGGCTCAATAGGATAATGGGCATGAAGTGTTCAGAAAACTCCAAAGTGCCAGTTTATATGTAAATGATGACTCTCTTTCAGGATGTGAAGTGTGTTTAAAGAGAAGGGTGCCACTGATCAATTATTCCCTTTACTCATACAGGATTGACAAGTCTCCTAAATTCTGCACTCTGTGTACCTTGACAGCTTAGACTGCATTTCTTTACAAGCTATAATAATCTTAGAGCAATTCTGCCTGTGTGGAAAGTAGGGCTAGTTCCCAGGGGATTGGGTGCTGGTGAATGCTCAAACATCAGTCAGCGCTCCTGCATAGATAATGGGACCTGTAAAAATAAGAGAAAGCTCATGTGATATGAGTCATACAAATATTTTGAAGATGGATGCTCTCTTTTCTTTGACTGAAGGGGGAATAATGATTAACTTTTTCCTATTATTCCCTGAGGTACAATGTGTGATCAGTTTATTTGGTTAATAAATAATTTTGGCTGGAATGGTCATTCATTGAATAAAATACTTGCTACACACACATGAGGACTTGAGTTTGAATCCTCGAATCAACATTTAAAGAGCTGGCCATGGCATCACACTTGTATCCCTAGCTCTATCAGGCAGAGACACAGAGATTGCAGGGGTTAGACGGCCATCTAGTCTAGCCAAAATAGTAATCACCATATTCAGTGAAACACACTGCCTCAAAAATGGGGGAGGGAATTTAAACTATTTAATATGACATGTGTGCTGCCCTGGCATACATGCTCATAAAACACACAAGTGGGGGCACACACACATACAAACACAAAGATAAAAATGCTTCATTAGCTAAAAAAAAATGCCCTAATTGTATAATAAATATTCTAATTCTGTCACACTTCTAAAGGTATTCTCAACCCTTTTTTAACATTAAAAATAATACTATTGTATGTGTGATATGTGCAAGGTATTTGCTACGGCAAGTATGTGTAGAGGCCAGAGGACAAGCTTGTTTGCCTGGGTTTCTCTTTCTAACTTTACATGAGTTCCAAGGATTAAACTCCAGTTGGCCAACAGGCTTTCAGGTAAAGTGCTCACTGAGTATTTCCAACTTCTGACAGACACTTCTAATCCCACACCACTAAGAAGGGTTAGTTTGTTTTTCCCTAGCTCTAATACTGATCAGTAGAGAATGTGGAGAGACTGTAGTATCACTTTTTTTTTTCTCTCCATTTTTATTAAATTGGGTATTTCTTATTTACATTACAATTGTTATTCCCTTTCCCGGTTTCAAGGTCAACATCCCCCTAATCCCTCCACTTCCCCTTCTTTATGGGTGTTCCCCTCCCCATCCTCCCCCCATTACCACCCTCCTCCCAACAATCCCTTTCACTGGGGGTTCAGTCTTTGCAGGACCAAGGGCTTCCCCTTCCACTGGTGCTCTTACTAGGATATTCATTGCTACCTATGCAGTTGGAGCCCAGAGTCAGCCCCTGTATAGTCTTTGGGTAGTGGCTTAGTCCCTGGAAGCCCTGGTTGGTTGGCATTGTTGTTCATATGGGGTCTCAAGCCCCTTCAAGCTCTTTCAGCCCTTTCTCTGATTCCTTCAACGGGAGTCCCGTTCTCAATGCAGTGGTTTGCTGCTGGCATTCGCCTCTGTATTTGTCATATTCTGGCTGTGTCTCTCAGGAGCGATCTACATCCGGTTCCTGTACTTCTTTGCCTCATCCATCTTATCCAGTTTGGTGGATGTATATGTATGGGCCACCTGTGGGGCAGGCTCTGAATGGGTGTTCCTTCAGTCTCTGTTCTAAACTTTGCCTCCCTATCCCCTCCCAAGGGTATTCTTGTTCCCCTTTTAAAGAAGGAGTGAAGCATGAAACTCAAGACCGATGATCAAAATGTGAATGCTTCACTCCTTCTTTAAAAGGGGAACAAGAATACCCTTGGCAGGGAAGAGAGAGGCAAAGATTAAAACAGAGACTGAAGGAACTCCCATTCAGAGCCTGCCCCACATGTGGCCCATACATATACATCCCCCCAATTAGACAAGATGGATGAAGCAAAGAAGTGCAGACCGACAGGAGCCGGATGTAGATCGCTCCTGAGAGACACAGCCAGAATACAGCAAATACAGAGGCGAATGCCAGCAGCAAACCACTGAACTGAGAATAGAACCCCCGTTGAAGGAATCAGAGAAAGAACTGGAAGAGCTTGAAGGGGCTCGGGACCCCTTATGAACAACAATGCCAAGCAACCAGAGCTTCCAGGGACTAAGCCCCTACCCAAAGACTATACATGGACTGACCCTGGACTCTGACCTCATAGGTAGCAATGAATATCCTAGTAAGATCACCAGTGGAAGGGGAAGCCCTTGGTCCTGCTAAGACTGAACCCCCAGTGAACGTGATTGTTGGGGGGAGGGCGGCAATGGGGGAAGGTGGGGAGGGGAACACCCATAAAGAAGGGGAGGGGGAGGGATTAGGGGGATGTTTGCCTGGAAACCGGGAAAGGGAATAACATTTGAAATGTAAATAAGAAATACTCAAGTTAATAAAAAAAAATTTTAAAAAAAGGAGTGAAGCATCCGCATTTTGGTCATCCTTCTTGAGTTTCATGTGTTCTGTACATTTAAGGTAATTTGAGCATTTGGGCTAATATCCACGCCCTCTTTCACTGCACAGATGAGGGTTTCAACTGTCCCCAGCAAGAGTCATAAATTGTCTCTGGTTGGTTGTTGCCTGGGCAAGAATGTTCCATGAAGTAATTGTAAGTGGTTTCAGCTTGCAAGGAGAAGTTATGTTCTCTCTGTTCTCTCTGTACAAGTCAGGAAATGCATCATTTTCTCACCATCTGCCTTTTATCAATTCCTTTATTCTTCCTCTTCCACCTCAGGTTGCATACCTTTGGTCAAATCACCTACACTCTCAAAAATATAACTACCTTAGAATGGCTAGAGGGCTGTGAGGACCAAGGAGACAGTACTTAAGAGATGACTGAGTTACTTCATATCTGGCACTTGTGACAAGCATACATACTGTGGAGTGGTAGTTGTGGTTTCTTCCATCTGCTCCTGACGGCAGGGCCATAAGGAGATTAAGAAAAAATTAAATAAATGCATATAAAAAACACTTCATTCCCTGCCTGCACTCAGTGAATGTTCCACAAGTGGGAGCTATTATTAGTACAGATGAGGCATGTATGTTACAAAATGTTGATAAGGAGAACATGACAGAGAATACAAGGATTCTCAAGCTACCTCAAAGGAGAGACCTGAGGGAACCTTCAGTCAGTTTTCCTCATCTCTCTCATAAGAGGCCACTCAAACCTCCATTCCCAGTCTCTAAGAGCACAACCAAAACATGAGCTGGGAGCTATATGCTTAGCAAGTACCAAGAAAAAAATCTACAAATCTCTAGAGCGAATACTTTCCTACGTGGGACATACCTCCAGACAACTATGGCCACTGCTATGGAGCAAGGACTAAGAAAATAGAAAGCGACCGCCGGAACCTGAAAGAAACAGACCGGATAAACAGTTCTCTGCACCCAAATCCCGTGGGAGGGAGAGCTAAACCTTCAGAGAGGCAGACAAGCCTGGGAAACCAGAAGTGACTGCTCCCTGCACACACATCTCAGACGCCAGAGGAAAAAGCCAAAGACCATCTGGAACCCTGGTGCACTGAAGCTCCCTGAAGGGGCAGCACAGGTCTTCCTGGTTGCTGCCGCTGCAGAGAGCCCGTGGGGAGCACCCCACGAGCGAACCTGAGCCTCGGGACCACAGGTAAGACCAAATTTTCTGCTGCAAGAAAGCTGCCTGGTGAGCTTGGGACACAGGAAAGCAGAATTTCTCTAGGACCGGGCACGTTCTGTGTTTACCAGAAGTCCCACACCCGCGGATCCCGGCCCGCAGCAGCTCTCTGCTCCCAGACCCGGTGAGAGAGAGACCCAACCGCCTGGTCAGGTGGGCACTCCTGAGGCTGCAGAGTGGAAGAGACCACCAACTCTGCTCACCCCTGCCCACATCCCTGGCCCAAGAGGAAACTGTATAAGGCCTCTGGGCTCCCGTGGGGAAGGGCCCAGGAGCGGCAGGACCCCTGTGCCTGAGACACCGCCGGAACCTGAAAGAAACAGACCGGATAAACAGTTCTCTGCACCCAAATCCCGTGGGAGGGAGAGCTAAACCTTCAGAGAGGCAGACAAGCCTGGGAAACCAGAAGTGACTGCTCCCTGCACACACATCTCGGACGCCAGAGGAAAAAGCCAAAGACCATCTGGAACCCTGGTGCACTGAAGTTCCCGGAAGGGGCGGCACAGGTCTTCCTGGTTGCTGCCGCTGCAGAGAGCCCGTGGGGAGCACCCCACGAGCGAACCCGAGCCTCGGGACCACAGGTAAGACCAAATTTTCTGCTGCAAGAAAGCTGCCTGGTGAACTCAAGACACAGGCCCACAGGAACAGCTGAAGACCTGTAGAGAGGAAAAACTACACGCCAGAAAGCAGAACACTCTGTCCCCATAACTGACTGAAAGAGAGGAAAACAGGTCTACAGCACTCCTGTCACACAGGCTTATAGGACAGTCTAGCCACTGTCAGAAATAGCAGAACAAAGTAACACTAGAGATAATCTGATGGCGAGAGGCAAGCGCAGGAACCCAAGCAACAGAAACCAAGACTACATGCCATCATCGGAGCCCAATTCTCCCACCAAAACAAACATGGAATATCCAAACACACCAGAAAAGCAAGATCTAGTTACAAAATCATATTTGATCATGATGCTGGAGGACTTCAAGAAAGACATGAACACACTTAGGGAAGCACAGGAAAACATTAATAAACAAGTAAAAGCCTACAGAGAGGAATCGCAAAAATCCCTGAAAGAATTCCAGGAAAACACAATCAAACAGTTGAAGGAATTAAAAATGGAAATAGAAGCAATCAAGAAAGAACACATGGAAACAACCCTGGATATAGAAAACCAAAAGAAGAGACAAGGAGCTGTAGATACAAGCCTCACCAACAGAATTCAAGAGATGGAAGAGAGAATCTCAGGAGCAGAAGATTCCATAGAAATCATTGACTCAACTGTCAAAGATAATGTAAAGCGGAAAAAGCTACTGGTCCAAAACATACAGGAAATCCAGGACTCAATGAGAAGATCAAACCTAAGGATAATAGGTATAGAAGAGAGTGAAGACTCCCAGCTCAAAGGACCAGTAAATATCTTCAACAAAATCATAGAAGAAAACTTCCCTAACCTAAAAAAAGAGATACCCATAGACATACAGGAAGCCTACAGAACTCCAAATAGATTGGACCAGAAAAGAAACACCTCCCGTCACATAATTGTCAAAACACCAAACGCACAAAATAAAGAAAGAATATTAAAAGCAGTAAGGGAAAAAGGTCAAGTAACATATAAAGGGAGACCTATCAGAATCACACCAGACTTCTCGCCAGAAACTATGAAGACCAGAAGATCCTGGACTGATGTCATACAGACCCTAAGAGAACACAAATGCCAGCCCAGGTTACTGTATCCAGCAAAACTCTCAATTAACATTGATGGAGAAACCAAGATATTCCTTGACAAAACCAAATTTACACAATATCTTTCTACAAATCCAGCACTACAAAGGATAATAAATGGTAAAGCCCAACATAAGGAGGCAAGCTATACCCTAGAGGAAGCAAGAAACTAATCGTCTTGGCAACAAAACAAAGAGAATGAAAGCACACAAACATAACCTCACATCCAAATATGAATATAAAGGGAAGCAATAATCACTATTCCTTAATATCTCTCAATATCAATGGCCTCAACTCCCCAATAAAAAGACATAGATTAACAAACTGGATACGCAATGAGGACCCTGCATTCTGCTGCCTACAGGAAACACACCTCAGAGACAAAGACAGACACTACCTCAGAGTGAAAGGCTGGAAAACAACTTTCCAAGCAAATGGTCAGAAGAAGCAAGCTGGAGTAGCCATTCTAATATCAAATAAAATCAATTTCCAACTAAAAGTCATCAAAAAAGATAAGGAAGGACACTTCATATTCATCAAAGGAAAAATCCACCAAGATGAACTCTCAATCCTATATATCTATGCCCCAAATACAAGGGCACCTACATACGTAAAAGAAACCTTACTAAAGCTCAAAACACACATTGCACCTCACACAATAATAGTGGGAGACTTCAACACCCCACTCTCATCAATGGACAGATCATGGAAACAGAAATTAAACAGTGATGTCGACAGACTAAGAGAAGTCATGAGCCAAATGGACTTAACGGATATTTATAGAACATTCTATCCTAAAGCAAAAGGATATACCTTCTTCTCAGCTCCTCATGGTACTTTCTCCAAAATTGACCATATAATTGGTCAAAAAACGGGCCTCAACAGGTACAGAAAGATAGAGATAATCCCATGCATGCTATCGGACCACCACGGCCTAAAACTGGTCTTCAATAACAATAAGGGAAGAATGCCCACATATACGTGGAAATTGAACAATGCTCTACTCAATGATAACCTGGTCAAGGAAGAAATAAAGAAAGAAATTAAAAACTTTTTAGAATTTAATGAAAATGAAGGTACAACATACCCAAACTTATGGGACACAATGAAAGCTGTGCTAAGAGGAAAACTCATAGCGCTGAGTGCCTGCAGAAAGAAACAGGAAAGAGCATATGTCAGCAGCTTGACAGCACACCTAAAAGCTCTAGAACAAAAAGAAGCAAATACACCCAGGAGGAGTAGAAGGCAGGAAATAATCAAACTCAGAGCTGAAATCAACCAAGTAGAAACAAAAAGGACCATAGAAAGAATCAACAGAACCAAAAGTTGGTTCTTTGAGAAAATCAACAAGATAGATAAACCCTTAGCCAGACTAACGAGAGGACACAGAGAGTGCGTCCAAATTAACAAAATTAGAAATGAAAAGGGAGACATAACTACAGATTCAGAGGAAATTCAAAAAATCATCAGATCTTACTATAAAAACCTATATTCAACAAAATTTGAAAATCTTCAGGAAATGGACAATTTCCTAGACAGATACCAGGTATCGAAGTTAAATCAGGAACAGATAAACCAGTTAAACAACCCCATAACTCCTAAGGAAATAGAAGCAGTCATTAAAGGTCTTCCAACCAAAAAGAGCCCAGGTCCAGACGGGTTTAGTGCAGAATTCTATCAAACCTTCATAGAAGACCTCATACCAATATTATCCAAACTATTCCACAAAATTGAAACAGATGGAGCACTACCGAATTCCTTCTACGAAGCCACAATTACTCTTATACCTAAACCACACAAAGACACAACAAAGAAAGAGAACTTCAGACCAATTTCCCTTATGAATATCGACGCAAAAATACTCAATAAAATTCTGGCAAACCGAATTCAAGAGCACATCAAAACAATCATCCACCATGATCAAGTAGGCTTCATCCCAGGCATGCAGGGATGGTTTAATATACGGAAAACCATCAACGTGATCCATCATATAAACAAACTGAAAGAACAAAACCACATGATCATTTCATTAGATGCTGAGAAAGCATTTGACAAAATTCAACACCCCTTCATGATAAAAGTCCTGGAAAGAATAGGAATTCAAGGCCCATACCTAAACATAGTAAAAGCCATATACAGCAAACCAGTTGCTAACATTAAACTAAATGGAGAGAAACTCGAAGCAATCCCACTAAAATCAGGGACTAGACAAGGCTGCCCACTCTCTCCCTACTTATTCAATATAGTTCTTGAAGTTCTAGCCAGAGCAATCAGACAACAAAAGGAGATCAAGGGGATACAGATCGGAAAAGAAGAAGTCAAAATATCACTATTTGCAGATGACATGATAGTATATTTAAGTGATCCCAAAAGTTCCACCAGAGAACTACTAAAGCTGATAAACAACTTCAGCAAAGTGGCTGGGTATAAAATTAACTCAAATAAATCAGTTGCCTTCCTCTATACAAAAGAGAAACAAGCCGAGAAAGAAATTAGGGAAACGACACCCTTCATAATAGACCCAAATAATATAAAGTACCTCGGTGTGACTTTAACCAAGCAAGTAAAAGATCTGTCCAATAAGAACTTCAAGACACTGAGGAAAGAAATTGAAGAAGACCTCAGAAGATGGAAAGATCTCCCATGCTCATGGATTGGCAGGATTAATGTAGTAAAAATGGCCATTTTACCAAAAGCAATCTACAGATTCAATGCAATCCCCATCAAAATACCAATCCAATTCTTCAAAGAGTTAGACAGAACAATTTGCAAATTCATCTGGAATAACAAAAAACCCAGGATAGCTAAAGCTATCCTCAACAATAAAAGGACTTCAGGGGGAATCACTATCCCTGAACTCAAGCAGTATTACAGAGCAATAGTGATAAAAACTGCATGGTATTGGTACAGAGACAGACAGATAGACCAATGGAATAGAATTGAAGACCCAGAAATGAACCCACACACCTATGGTCACTTGATTTTTGACAAAGGAGCCAAAACCATCCAATGGAAAAAAGATAGCATTTTCAGCAAATGGTGCTGGTTCAACTGGAGGGCAGCATGTAGAAGAATGCAGATCGATCCATGCTTATCACCCTGTACAAAGCTTAAGTCCAAGTGGATCAAGGACCTCCACATCAAACCAGACACACTCAAACTAATAGAAGAAAAACTAGGGAAGCATCTGGAACACATGGGCACTGGAAAAAATTTCCTGAACAAAACACCAATGGCTTATGCTCTAAGATCAAGAATCGACAAATGGGATCTCATAAAACTGCAAAGCTTCTGTAAGGCAAAGGACACTGTGGTTAGGACAAAACGGCAACCAACAGATTGGGAAAAGATCTTTACCAATCCTACAACAGATAGAGGCCTTATTTCCAAAATATACAAAGAACTCAAGAAGTTAGACCGCAGGGAAACAAATAACCCTATTAAAAAATGGGGTTCAGAGCTAAACAAAGAATTCACAGCTGAGGAATGCTGAATGGCTGAGAAACACCTAAAGAAATGTTCAACATCTTTAGTCATAAGGGAAATGCAAATCAAAACAACCCTGAGATTTCACCTCACACCAGTGCGATTGGCTAAGATCAAAAACTCAGGTGACAGCAGATGCTGGCGAGGATGTGGAGAAAGAGGAACACTCCTCCATTGTTGGTGGGATTGCAGACTGGTAAAACCATTCTGGAAATCAGTCTGGAGGTTCCTCAGAAAATTGGACATTGAACTGCCTGAGGATCCAGCTATACGTCTCTTGGGCATATACCCAAAAGATGCCTCAACATATAAAAGAGACACGTGCTCCACTATGTTCATCGCAGCCTTATTTATAATAGCCAGAAAATGGAAAGAACCGAGATGCCCTTCAACAGAGGAATGGATACAGAAAATGTGGTACATCTACACAATGGAATATTACTCAGCTATCAAAAACAACGTGTCTATGAAATTCGTAGGCAAATGGTTGGAACTGGAAAATATCATCCTGAGTGAGCTAACCCAATCACAGAAAGACATACATGGTATGCACTCATTGATAAGTGGCTATTAGCCCAAATGCTTGAATTACCCTAGATCCCTAGAACAAACGAAACTCAAGAGGGATGATCAAAATGTGAATGCTTCACTCCTTCTTTAAATGAGGAAAAAGAATACCCTTGGCTGGGAAGGGAGAGGCAAAGATTAAAACAGAGACTGAAGGAACACCCATTCAGAGCCTGCCCCACAGGTGGCCCATACATATACAGCCACCCAATTGGACAAGATGGATGAAGCAAAGAAGTGCAGACCGACAGGAGCCGGATGTAGATCGCTCCTGAGAGACACAGCCAGAATACAGCAAATACAGAGGCGAATGCCAGCAGCAAACCACTGAGCTGAGAATAGGTCCCCCGTTGAAGGAATCAGAGAAAGAACTGGAAGAGCTTGAAGGGGCTCGAGACCCCAAAAGTACAACAATGTCAAGCAACCAGAGCTTCCAGGGACTAAGCCACTACCTAAAGACTATATATGGACTGACCCTGGACTCTGACCCCATAGGTAGCAATGAATATCCTAGTAAGAGCACCAGTGGAAGGGGAAGCCCTGGGTCCTGCTAAGACTGAACCCCCAGTGAACTAGACTATGGGGGGAGGGCGGCAATGGGTGGAGGTTTACGAGGGGAACACCCATAAGGAAGGGGAGGGGGGAGGGGGATTTTGCCCGGAAACCGGGAAAGGGAATAACACTTGAAATGTATATAAGAAATACTCAAGTTAATAAAAAAAAAAAGATAGAACAGAAAAAAAAAAGAAAATAGAAAGCATAAAAAATAAAAATTAGGTTGATAATGGCAGTCTTTTTTTTTCTAGAGATCCCACATTCTTGGACTCTTGAGGTTGTCATTCCTCAGGTTGGGGAAATTAAACTCACAAAGCTGAGTATTTGGAGCTTGTCAATATTGTGCTATTTTCACTGATGTTTTGTGCCTACACACACACACACACACACACACACACACACACACACACACAAATAAAAGCAATTGAAGACATACACACTTACAAAAGACCTGGAGTGATTCACACCATTCCTGTTGAATACTATAGCGCTCTCTCGACCTTGGGTTAGCACAGTACGAGAGAGCAGGGATTTCAGCACCAAAGGTACATTTGACTAAGAGCTACTGTTCCCAAAGCAGGAAATGGAGATTTTCAAATCTTTGGATTACACAGTAGTTTAAAAATGAGGCTTGTTTTGGAAAAAGAAAATGCAGCATGATATATCAAAGTAAGTGGGAGGATTTTGGAAATGAAAGAGAAGCTGGAAGCTCAGAGAAAAGCCAAGAGAAAAGAGACTACAGTCCTTGGAAGGGGTCCAGAGGGAAAGTGTCTTCAGAAGCATGGCAACATGGGAAACACCACCATTCTTGCACATCTCTCAAAGGATCCCATGTGCCTTGTCACTCAGCATTGCCAGGTGTTTTGCCTGGCACCAGAGGTGGGGAAATGTGTCCTTGGGCTCATTGCATCCCCTTAATCTAAAAGGAGCTTGTAAACTGAGGAGTTTATATCAAATCTTGGGGTATAGGAGGTCAAGATGGGGCAAAGACCCATTATCAGCAGAAATTAGTCATCAGGTGTGGCAGAAACTACAGGTCTGTCTCTGTGTAACTGCTGGAGGCTGCATAGCCACAAAAGAGTTTCCTGCAGGAGGACCTAATTGAGGAATGCCTGAGAGACCAAGAATTGCTAGTGCAAATAATGCCAACCAATCAGGAACTGCTGAATAGAAGAGATGCTTTCTTGGAACCAATGGGGGCACTGCTGAATGTATTTTCATACTGCTTGCAGCAGTGCTCAGATGAGCTTGCTGCAGGATTCATCACCTGTTTCTGGAGTCTGTGTTGTTGACCCTGTGCCAACTCATCCTCAACCCCCAAGGGCAGGTAAGGTACGGCACAGGCAACAATGAGGGATGATGGTGCAGATCATCAAGGAAATAGAGCTGTCTGGAGAAAACCCACCAAGAGGAAGAACATAAATTCAAGTTATAGCATAAACAAAGAGCAAGGGAACTGGCTTCAGGGCTTAGGTTCTTATGATTATAGCAATCTTGAGCTCAATCTTATTCAAAGTGCTTGGTAAACATTAATTTACACAGACCATCCAACACCCTGATAAATTTCACTTCCTGGGACTAAGCTTCATTTCTCGTAAAAAGTAAACTGGGATACTATCCTGGTTACACTAATGTGCAAGACCATAAACTGAGTCTGTTGCTACTGACATCAGCCCCATCTAGATAGGTCCTGTCCTGCCTCTGCTGTCTTCCTTCTCTTTTAGCTAGAGATGATCAGAGGAGCAATGTGGCCTAAGCTGTAAGAAGGGATGGTTTCACACAAAGGTCAAAAGATCCATATGACACATTAATTTTCTGCACATTATCTTTTCATTCTGACACTTGTAAAGTAGTATGCATATAGGATGCTGATTTGTCATTGATGTTGGAACGAGTTAAGATCTCTTTAAAATGACTGTTAGCAAAGTAATTTTTTGGACCAAAGTATTTTATGGACCATATGTATTATACGGGTCTTGCTTCATATCTGTCTCCTAAGGTCCTGTGTTCCTGAAGGGTATGTGTATATGTGTGTGTGTTGTGCTTTATAAGTATACTACTGTAGTGTATGTTTTAGAGGAGTTGCTTTAGTGTGCACATGAGTAATCTGCATATATATATATATATATATATGGGTTTTTTTCTGTGCTGTAACATAATAGCTTAAGAGAGGAAAGACTTAACTTGGCTCATGGTTTCAGGGAATATTAGTCTATCTTGACATAGAAGGCATACTGGGAGAGCCTAATCTGTGACAGGAGGAACTTGCAGAATGCCTTATTTTATATCAATGGACCAGGAAGCAAAAAACAGGACCAGAAATAGGGATAGCATATAATTCTTAAATCCCCATTCCTTAATGGTTTTCATCTACCAACTACTTGTAAAAAACAGGCTAGTTCATGTCTGCTCAAAAGAGTGCTACCAGCTGGATACTGAGTGTTCAAGTACATGCGCCTGTGAAGAATATTTTACATTCAAACAATAGCATGCACCTACATATATGCATCACTATATATCCTGTATGATGTGTGTATGTCTGTGGTTTATTTTGTGCATATGGAATACACATAGGTAAGAAATATGTGAGCAAGCTATATGGGTGTTATATGAGTTTTATATATGCCCAGCTATTGCATGAACTGGCAATGCCAGGTATGTTCCAAGTGCCTTTGATATATCTGTGTCTCAGGTGGAAAGTGTGTGTGTGTGTGTGTGTGTGTGTGTGTGTGTGTGTGTGTGTGTGCTTCTCTGAGGTGTCTAGGTAGACTATATTCTGCCCAAGTATATATTATACTTGTTTACCCTATGACCTGTATGCTAAAATACAATATTTGGAGTATACTCTATATCTCTGTCGTTTGTGTATTCTGCAGGCTGTGTCTTCATGTTTAGCTGTCTAAGAGTTTTAGATGTAAGCGTGTGTGTGTGTGTGTGTGTGCGCCTGTGTTTACATATATGACTGATGGGAATCTATCAGATCTCTATCTCAGAGTCAATTACACCCTCCATTCTCTCCGAATCTCTTAGTCTAACCCTGACTTGTTGTTAGTGTCATATAGTTATTAGCTGGTCAGACATTTTTATCTCCTCAAAATATCCTGTTGCTCATATCCAGCTCAGTAATCATAGAAATGAGCCTCAGAAATGTCATTTTATACTGCTGCCCCCACAGACTGTTACCTATTAGTCACTGAAAATAAAGAGTCAAACAAAATAGCAGCTGTCTGAGCTGAGGTTAACTATTTCTGGTCCAGTTAGAGATTCTCTTTATTGGAACTATAAATATCACATAAGTCATGGGTGGAACACAAGGAACTCAGAGCTTTGAAATACCTGGACATATCTGCTTCCAACTACCATAAAACACAACATTGGTTCACCCATCAAATGTACATTGTTGGCATTTGCTGAGGAGGGAGTGAGGGGACAGTTCATCACTAAATTCAACAGTTCTACACAATGCAGTATTTCTAGTCTTGCCGGCCCCACTTACTTGGTACCTGAGGCTCTTTGTAGCTGCAGTCAATTATTATGATTACAGTATATCCCCATTTCTCCAACAATAATAGAAGGAAAAGAATACTTTTGCGACCTAAACAAATCATTATATTACAGGAAACTTAAATGACAGCTTTCAAAAATTATCCTTCTAGAGCCTGTGTACTTCTTAATCCAATAAAATGGAAGTGGCCTCTTAGAACTTGAATTAATAAAATTGTCCCAGGTGAGGTAGATTCTGCTGGCCCAGGGGACATACATGAAACCTACTGCTGTGGAGGAAATGGACCAATCAAAGGTGGAGTAGATGAGCAAGGTCACTTCACTGCATCGAAAGGGAAAGGGAGCAATGAAACAGTAGTTCGTTTGACTATGCACCAGACAGTGTGGGATTCAAATATCATTATCACCTGGCAACAAAGGAAAGAAAGGCTACAGAGGAGTTGAGTATTTTGTCCACACCTCCACTTATCTAATATCCCAGTTTGCAATATAATCAACCTGACTCATGTATCGTTTTGCCCAATAAGATCCCATCCCCAAGGCCTTGAAATTTCTATTGATTCTAAGATACTATCTAGCTTTGAGGGCTAATATCCAATATATACAAAGAATGCAAGAAGTTAGACTTCAGAGGATCAAATAACCCTATTAAAATGGGGTACAGAGCCAAACAAAAATTCTCAAATGAGGAATGTTGAATGGCCACAAAGCACCTAAAGAAATGTTCAACACCCTTAGTCATCAGAGAAATGCAAATCAAAACAACCCTGAGATTCAACCTTACACCAGTCAGAATGACTAAGAACAAAAATTCTGGTGACAACAGATGCTAGTGAGAATGTAGAAATAGAGGAACACTCTTCCATTGTTGGTGGGATTGCAGACTGGTACAACCATTCTGGAAATCACTCTGGAGGTTCCTCAGAAAACTGGACTTAGTACTACCTGAGGACCCAGCTATACCACTCCTAAACATATACCCAAAAGATGCTCAAATATGCAACAAGGACACATGCTCTACTATGTTCATAGCAGCCTTATTTATATTAGCCAGAAGCTGGTAAGAACCCAGATGTCCTTCAACAGGGGAATGGATACAGAAAATATGGTACATTTACAAAATGGAGTACTACACAGCTATTGAAAATAATGACTCCATGAAATCCATAGGCAAATGGATAGAATTACAAAATATCATCCAGAGTGAGGTAACCCAATCAGAAAAGAACACACATGTTTTATATACTCACTGATAAGTGGATATTAGCCCAAAAGCTGGGAATACCCAAGATACAATTCAGAAACTACATGAAGCTCAAGAAGAAGGAAAGCCAAAGTGTGGATGCTTCAGTCCTTCTTAGAAGGTGGAACAAAAATACTCACAGGAGGAAATATGGACACAAAGAGTGGAGCAGAGACTGAAGGAAAGGCCATCCAGAGACTGCTCCATCTGGGCATCCATCCCACATGCAGCCACCAAACCCAGACAATATTGCGAATGCCAAGAAGTACATGCTGACAGGAGTCTGATATAACTGCCTCTCGAGAGGCTCTGCTAGAGTTTGACAAATAAAGAGGCATATGCATATGCTCGCAGCTAACCACTGAACTGAGAACAGGGTCCCCAATGGAGGATTTAGAGAAAGGACTGAAGGAGCGGAAGGGGTTTGCAATTCCATAAGAAGAAGAGCAATATAAACCAAATAGATCCTCCCCCCCCCACACACACATCTCCCAGGGACTAAACCACCATCCCAAGAGTACACAGAGATGGACCTATGGCTCCAGCTGCATATGTAGCAGAGGATGGCCTTGTCCAGCATCAATGTGAGGAGAGGCCCTTGGTCCTGTCAAAGTTTAGTGCCTCAGTGTAGGGAAATGTCAGGACAGGGAAGTGGGAGAGGGAGCACCCTCATAGAAGCAGGGGCAGATAGGTTTCTGGAGTGGAAACTGAGAAGGGGGATAACATTTAAATGTAAATTAAAAAAGCAATTAAATAATAATAATAATAAAAGTTTCAGAAAAACTTAAAATGTCAGGAAAGGTAAATTATTAATTAATATAACAGATTAAAGGACTTCATAAATCCATTTATACTTTTAAAAACTAATCTGTTTTGATGACCATGGGTGTGGGTGCTTCTAGCCTTGAACCACGACTTTGTGGGAACAGAAGCAATGCCCAGTCCTGCCATTGGCTCACAATCACCTAGATGGTAATGTCTCTCTCATGAGTGAGGCTGAGGGAAACTCAACTCTGTTCCTTGTCATAGTAGGCTAGAAAATTGGCAGAGCAACAGACACCTGACTATGACTCATGGGATAGCCCTTAAGACCTCTTTACCTGAGAGCCTGCTAATAGTACCAGCATGCAGTTAGTTCCTCTGCCTCTGTCTCAGTTCTCTCTCTCTCTCTCTCTCTCTCTCTCTCTCTCTCTCTCTCTCTCTCTCTCTCCCTCCTTCCTTCCCTCCCTCTCTCTCTCCCCCTCCCTCTTTCTTACATACACACACACACATACACACACATTTTTTCCATTTCTTTTTTATATTACTGTACCATGAAAACCCGAATGTGTGTGTGTGTGTGGGTACACTTCCGGCTCTTTAATACATAAGGCATAAACAATTCAAACATATGTTCACCATTAAAGAACTCTCTAACTTACCAAGGCATCCTTTCTTTTTTATCATAAAGGAAAGTGTGGGAGGTCTACAGGCTTCTTTCTATTATCTTACTTCTTGACATCCATCTCTTCAAACCAAAGAGCAGCAAGAGCCAGCTTTTGAAATTTGTCAATACTATGCTTAGTCCAAGATTTCTTATCTACTGGCCACAAAGCATAGGCCTTCCTTTGTAATACTGGCAAGAGTGTTGCTGATCATCATATATACTAAATAGATTTCAAGAAGATGCAAATCATTCACAAATGTTCCCCCACATTTTTTTTCTTTTGCTTTTTTTGTTTGTTTGGTTGGTTGCTTGGTTGGTTTATTCTTGGTCATGGAAAATCCAAATTTCTCTTTGAAAAACTTCATCAAGCTTCAACAGAAAAAGTATAGTCTAATCCCTCAGCATTTACCAAAGTCCAAGTTAAGTATTTTGTTCTCAGCATCTGCCTGGTCCTATGTGGTAGAAACTATTATCATCTCTATTTTGTAAATAAGAAAACCAAGACTCTGAGAGGTTGAATCAGTTTGCTTCAAGGTCATACAGCAAACAAATGGCCAGAGCTAGGATACTATCCAGAATTCTTACAGCTCCAAACCTCACACAAAGCAACAACGTTATGCTACTTTCTACGAAGAAGGAAGCACATTTGTCACAGAGGGCTGTGCTCTTACCTGGAGTCTAACGCTATAATCAGTTCTTTGAAACCTAGAGAACATTTGGACCTTCTATATTGACATTTTCACCACAATGAAAGGCTGTATCTTTTCAACTAGAGTACAGATTACAATTCAAGCACTGAAACACTTATTAGGACACATGACAAGTAAATAGGTAAGGATATTATTCATAAATATTAATCAAATATGACTTTAGTTGTGAAAATAAACCATAGGAGATACAATGCTAGAAGGTGTACCATAGTGTATGAGTGTTCCAGGTGCTCCATTTCTTGACACTTTGTATTATCAACATTTTATTTTAACCTTTCTGATGGATATGATATTGCTATTTATTTATAGTTTTACCTGCAATTATCTGCTGGCTGACAATGTTGATGTGAGTGGCCATTGTGATGTTCTTTATCTTCTCATTGAGTTATAATTGATTTAAATATGCCTACCATGAATCTGTGTTGGTGATGCTCTTCTTTAAAGGGTACCACAGGCTTGGCTTTGTACAATAGAAATATATTGGCCATTGTTCTGGAAGAGGGGAAGTCAAGGCACCAGAGATTCAGTGTCTGGTGAGTGCTTATTTTGTGCTTCAAAGTAAGGATCCTCCTTTTCCATGAGTGACAATTTCATCATCTTACTAAACTAAATGTTGAAATGGGGAGGAAAATACTTCATGAATCGATGGAATTTTATACCCATTTTTAAAAATTGAGAAATTGAAGAAATGTAGAAAACCTGAATTTTAATATTAATTATTCATTTCCTAATTAATGATTTTCTCTATATTAATATTTAAGGTAAGTGTTGATAGACTTAGATCATAGGTAGATACACATAGATGATAGTTCATACATAATTACACATGAATGATAAATAGATGACATATGATACATACAATAGAGATTATAGATTGAAAAATAAATAGAAAGACATATATGATAGATAATTAAAAGATGGCTATGGTTTTTTTGTTTTTGTGCCCAAATATAGACTGGCTTACAAAATCCAAAGCTTTCCTGTTATTACTCTGATGCTTGAAAATAATTTTAGCTCAAATAGAATTCCAAAGAAGCTGAAAAGTAGCTACAAGTGACTTCATAGAAAAAAATTTGAAGGAAAGAACAAGAGAATGAAAGGAAACATGAAGTATCATTCGAATTTGATGACTGTTGTTGCCATTTTCTATTGCAGTTGTAACAAGTTACCACAAAGACAGAAGCTTAAAGCAGCACAAAATCATATTATTATTTCTGGAGGCTATAAATCAGGCTTAGCTCTTTCTAGTTTAAATGCAAACTATCAGTAATTCTCTCTTCCTTTCTGAAAATTCTGACCTTACATATTTCTTCATTTCGGGTCTGGGGAGATGTTCCATGTTTAAGAATGTGTTCTCTTCTTGCAGAGGACCTGAATTTTGTTTCCCAGCACCTATGTTGCACAGCTTACAACAGCCTGTAATTTCAGTTCCAAGGAGTCAACAGTCAACATCACTGGCATCTTCAGAAGCCTACACAAAACCACACACACACACACACACACACACACACACACACACACACATACACACACACACACACAAATTAAAAATAAAATAAATCTTAAAATTTTCTCTATTTTTGAAGGTCCTGTATAAAAAATGGAATACACAAAGATTGTTCAGATAATGTCCATAATCTAATCATGTATAAAAATTTATTGATGGGTTTCCAGGGTTAGGATATACACTAAAGGACAACTGCCTAGCACAAGTGAAAATCTCAGTTACCGGCCTGATAAATAGGTGTTGGATTAAAGTAACTTTCATTTTCCAAACCCTATTAACATCCAAATGCAAAAGGAAGGACCGGTGATCTTACCATTAAGAGAGACAGTAAGAGTTAAAGCCCAGAACCCTGGGACCCACTTATCATGATGCAATCTCTAGCTGCTTGACTGTAGGAGAAGGAGCCTCTTAATCTATCAGTATGGAAATCACTAAATGTTTGCATTAAGAACTCTGGAATGTATATCAAGTAACCCTGTGGGGGAAAAAAGCTGAGGTGGTGGTGGTGGTGTCGCTGGAGTCTTTAGCACACTGACTGAGTGCCCCATGTAAAACATTTGAGTGACATACCAGTGCATGCTAAATAAAGCACTCAGCATCCATCCATATAGCCTCAACCAGCTGATCTCTAATGATGCTTCCAACTCTAACATCTGCTAGTTCTTATAGAACTTCATCATAAATGCACGGGTGTTTGGATTTTCTCACCTCCGGCTGCAGAAGATGACGTATAAAGCCAAACTGAAGTACTTATGTCACAAGATGGAGAAAAGAAAAGAGCTGAAAAGATCAGAACCCTTTCCCCTCATCCGCAGACTGCAAATGCACTGTCCCAGCTGTGCTGAGTTGAGCTTGGCAGAGGCTGGAAGGAGACCTGAAGCAGCCTAGGCCTCATTTCCAAAGGGTGTTATTTCACCCCTGCTTCCCAGATAATGTAACTGAGTCACTCAATTGAGCATAAAATAGAAATTTGGCTTCTTATCTGCCTCAGACCTGACTTTACTATTTTCTTTCTGCAAAATACATTTTTCACTATCTTATCTTCTAATAAACAATCCTGGCTCTGCAGCCTTGTGGCGATGGCGCTGAATGCATTTAGGAGACATATTTTCCCTCTCTCACTCCCTGCTTAAAATATTCTGTTTAAAAGCCTACACCCCCACACATACTTTTAGAAAAAAATATACATCCCATTTGTATGCTGTCTCCTTTTAAAGAATGTACACATTTTTTCCTTGAGCTGTCCTGATGGATCCTTCTCTATTTTCTCTTCTGCTCACATGATTTTGAATTTAAAGGAAGACTTACTTCTGTAGCAGCGGAGTGTGAATGGCGTGGGTGTAGGGACCAGGTCAAGGCTTCTCAGGGATCCTCCTTTATAAGAAGGTCAATTTCTAGAGTGGTCAGACTTCACTGGGTTTTTGAAGATTGTACAGACGTCAGAACATATTGATGAGAACCCAGCCCCTGAAGTGCAATGCTGTATCAAATACAGACAATTATATGTGCCACCAGACAGTGACTTTAAGCTTTAGCAAGAGGAGCACAGGGAAAGAGGATTTTGGGGAACTTTTCTCACAACAACTCCCTGTGAAGAAGAGCAAAAGCAAGAAGGTCCCTCCATTACAGAGGGGAAACTGAAGTTCACAGTGCTGATTAATGCCTTAAGAGTGGGATTTCAAAGCTACTCTCTTGCTTTCAAATTACTACTTTAGGAAAAAGAACTATTTAGGCACAGACACAGTTTGTGGCACAGCATTTGTAGTTTATAAGTAACTAGTTTATTCTGACTGCAACCCCAAAAATGGCATGACAGTCGTGCTTCCATTAACACCCATCTCTGGACTCTTAATGCCTCCAATTTTGTTCTAGAAAGCATAGTAAGCTGCATGCTCATAGATTTCTCAGTTTGCAAAAGCATGCACCTCCAATAACTTTGCATTTTCTTCGCAAAATAAAACCGGGCCCTTAGCTCATGTACTCTTGCTAGCCTCACCTCAAGGACATCCTCTCCTTAATCATATCATACACCTTTGCCTTCTGTAGATTTCCATGTTCATTGTTACCTTTCCCTAAAACGAAAACTATACTTCCTCATTCTGCATGTGTAACCTTACATGATACCTTCCCAGCGATGCCTCTAACTGTGCTACCTACAGGGGATCATCCATTTAATCTCTCCATACACAGTGCACTTGGCCAGTTTCCTTCTCAGAATTGCTACTCATATATACCTGTATGTGTATGCTTTTATTTGTTCCATACCTGTCTCTCCATCCAGTATATGGGCTTTTAGGTGGAAAGACTGTGCCATCATTTTAAATGCCCTGTTCCTAGTACCTGAATGCACATAGTAAGTTTTAAGACTGTAAGTACTGGATAAGTGAATGAATTTGTGTCTCAAAATTCTGTGGAACAGATATTTGTTTTCATTTTCTGGCAGTGAAATTAATTAGAATTAATACTGATTACCTGGGAAAAGTCTCCGCACATGAGTAGTCTATGTGAAGCAGATGTTGTTCTTCTTCCTATTTACGGTCGAGGAAAACAGGAGCCCAAAGAACACGAGACAGGGACCAGAGCACAAGATACGCTGTGAAGACTTTTCCTGTCAAGCCTTATGCTCTCACATCTGAGCCACCAATGGCAAGAAAGAAAGAACCAGGTAAATGTTGGAAAGTTGCCTGAAAAGAGTTTGAAGTCCTCTTCAACATTTGTCAATCTTAGGTCAAAAGTAAATGCCAAAGAACAAAGAATGTTTCATAAGCTAGGTTCCCTGGGGACTATGTTGGCAAGAGGCCTTCTGGAACAAGACCTTGTTTCTGCTTGTTTTCCTTTGCCCTGGGGGCTCCTACCTTTAGCCCAGCTGCTCAATGCTCACACCCAGGCCTTTGCCAGGCCAAGAACTCCATTTCCCTCTTGCAAGCTGGAGAGGACAATGAAGTCAATAGGGCCTTCAGTCCCTGCAGGATTCCAGGGAAGATTAATTGGAGGAAAGAGAGAGATGATGCTGGGCAGTGGAGGAGATTTATAAGGGAGGAAAATCCAGGTCAAGGTCCCAGGCTTTGCTTCTCTTTATCTCTTTTGACTACCACACTTCCAGAGCTCATCCTTTCCAGTCCCCTACCCTTTAAAACGCTCTGGGAAAGAGCATAGCCATCAAATGCTCAAGATATTGAGGCTCTCAAGAGCATTCTGAGGTCTCAGGAATGAGTACTACTCAGAGTTGCTCTGAGAATCTCCACTTGTAATACGGAACACAGTGATCCATGTTCATGCTATTTTATTTTTATTCCTTTAATTAACTTCATAAACTCCAGTGAAAATTAGGTCATGATGGTGAAACATTTAGAGGGCTTAGGCAGGAGAACTTGGGGTTCAAAGCTAGCCTTGGTTGCAAAACAAGAGCCCCTCTCAGAGAAACAAAAATAAATACTAAATAAACTTTACTGAAGCCAAATTAATATTTCTTCATTGAGGTCCTCAATCTCTGCTGCATTTCTTATATTGCATCTCTCATTTGGAATGACCAAACACCTACTTTTCCATGGCACATATTTTGTAAAGGGCATAGCAAATATCTATATCCTCGGAGCCTTATGATAGAGTTTTGTTAATGAAGGATGTCTAGTTCTGTGTTTATTTTTCAGTAAGTACATAAGGTCTCATCATATCCATGGGTTTAAAGCAATTGTATATATTGATCTTTCTTTTGCAACCAATGCCTAAGATCCTGCAACATAGTACGTCCTCCCTCGCCTGTATCCACAGACACAAGCTACACTACTTCACTTTTCTATCCTGCTGTTTTCTCTCCTACAGATATTCTTCCCTCCTCATCAAGACAAATCAATCTATTATGATGGATGATCTCAGCTGCCAACCTGACTAGATCTGGATGCAGTTAAGACAACATCACAGCTGTGAAGTTTACTTGAGAAGATCTCTTACACAGTCAGCATATAGACATGAAGGGCATGCGTTTTGGTGGCAGCACAGACAAAAGAAGTTATGAGGGGAAAACTTGTTGCCTGCTTGTCTTTGTACCTTGCTAGAGTGGTTAGCTACTCTGATGCTGCCACCTCCTCTACTGCCACCACTGTGCCAACCATCTTTTACTGAAATCAGAGCACAGTTTCATCAGCCTTTCAGCATTGTCTGGAGAAGTACCCTTGCAGGTATCCTTCAGTACTAGGATGGATGGATGAAGCCCTCAGTTCTTTACTTTCCTCTCTATTTATAGCAGTCAATTCAGCTCACAACTCAGGGTACAGCTAATACCCGCAAAGACATTTTCCTTTCCAGAATGAAACTGATTACAGAAAGAGTGAGAGAAAATCAATAGCTTGAACAAAATCTAATCTACATTTTTTGTAGGGACCCTTGAACTTTTTCTCTTTTGTTTTTATAAACAAGTTAGTAATAGCTTTGTTACATCTATCACTATGGTCTAAGCTCCTGCATGAAAAGACTCTACTCTTGTTCAGCAGCTCTTCTTTGTGACCCATGGAAAGGAGCTAGCCAAATATGCTTCCAGTTTCTCTTGGCAGCAGCCCCCTGAGGTCCACTGAGATAACAGAGGCAGCAGCAGGACTGATAGACCACCCCATTGAAGTGTCGATCTGTCTATCAAGCAACCTTTCCTGATCCTCACATAAACAGGATGCCCTAGACTTCATGGCTCCAGACTCTCTGGCAGGGCTCCACAACTTTAAAAGAAAAGCAACTTCCCACACCTGAGCATATTGACCAGCCAAGGGCAGTACCTAGAGAAAAGGCTGTAGACATGAACAGTGCTCCCTAGATTTTACTGCTGTATAGTATGTTTGATTATCAGGAAATTCTCAGTGTTGAGCATGAAAATCCGTGGGTGTCAGTGTCCATATAGCATCTAGTCCAGAGAGAGAGAAGGGACATAGTAGTGCAGGGTACAGGTCAGAAACAAGGAGATTTTAATTGTTAAACAGTTCAACATGAGATCTAGGAAGCATGAATCATGAAGGCAGATATACTCTGAACACTCACCTACCCACTTACTTTTATAAGCCTGGCATGAAACAGAGCACTGGACCCTTCCTGAAAAATACAATTCGGGCCATTTGATCTCTTTTTTATGGTTTTTTCCTATTACAATGATTTCTTCTCTGCTAGTTGGATAGGGTTACTATAGCAAAGACTGAGTGGCTTAAACAAAAGACAGTTTAGAGACTGGCTTTTCATGATCAAGGTGTGGTTCTAGAATTACTTCTGAATGTGGTCTTAATTGAGTAATGGTCTTTATCAGGGTGGTCTGTGGATGTGTCTTTGAGAAATTGTCTTGATGGGTAATTGTTGTGGGAGAGGGCAGCCCACTGTGGGTGACAGCATTGTCTGAGCAGGTGGTCCTGTTTTATAAAAGAGGGAAGAGAGTATGAGCTAGAGTACCCCAGAGTGAACCATCAAGCACTATTTATTCCTTTCATGGTTTCTGCTTTAAGCTTCTGCATTAAGTCTCTGCCCAGACTTCCTTCAATACTGGATTGTGCCATGGAATTATAAACGAAATAAATCCTGTCCTCTCTTATGTTGCTTTTAGTCAGAGTATTTTTGTTCATGGCCATAAAAAGAAAACTAGCCCATATGGAGTATTTTGACTTCTTCCTATGAACTTGAGAGGGATGACGTTCATTCTGGAACATCTTTCAGGTGTAAGGTACATTGAGTTTTGAAGTTCACAAAACATTTTAACTACTTTCAAGAACACAGGCTTTGAGTATAGACAAACTTGTAGGCAACTCTCAGATTGACTGTTTAAAACTGTCTGCCTTTTAGCCAGTTCCTTAGGGATTCCTGCTTTTACTCTGTATAATGAAATAATTTTATGTGCAGTCTAAGCATCTTGATAGGATTAGAGGTTGAGTTACAGAGGGCACTTAATGAGCATTACCAATGCTGCTAGTGGTATTTATTAATGGCAACAATAGTACTCTGAGATGAGATTAGTCTGGATTTGGACACAGATAATGACAGCCAACATTTCTGGAGCCACAAAGCAGTATTTTAAGTGGATTTGCTCATTTAGTTCTCAAAACAACCCACAAAGTACAAAGCACAATGATCCATTTTCACAAATAGAAAACTGAAGTACAAGGTTATGAAAAATATCTTCAAGGTCATACACAGATAATCCCATGTTCCCAGGCTTCTAAGACTACACACTCAGTGCTATTGTAACTAATCCTCCAATCTACCGACTCTAAACTAAAACTCTTATGGCCTCTGATGATGAACTGAACATTAACTGCTAAATTATGAGATGTTCAAGAAAGGTTACACCTTTATTTGATTAAG